>NC_060213.1:67045000-67330000 GCF_021130785.1 Homalodisca vitripennis
AATTATCATGATTCATTATGAGGTAAAGAGTAAGTACTATAGGATTACATTATAACCTTTATTTAATAAGTATTTATACAGATTACAAAAATAAATTGCTTTATAAAAAGAGTTTATTGTTATTATGATTTGATTATTATATTTAAAAATTACTTTCAGTAATTCAAAATAAGAATGTATATATATATATATATATATATATATATATATATATATATATATATAAAGTTTAAACATAATTTTCTTTTACCAATTTCAAAATTTTAGAATTTTAAAAGTAAAATAAACATCAAGCACATTAGCACTTAGTTTACATAGCTTAAAAACATTAATGCATTTAAATACATACTTATATCATGAAAGTTGTTATTCATTTAAGAGAGCTATATACTTATTCAGTGAAGAATATTATTTCGAAAAATATATAATACATTTTTAATTACTTTAATTTATTACGTATTCTCATGTACGTAGCGTTTTAAAAATATAAAAAAAATACAAAGTTAGTGAAAAATATTCTAACTTAAACAAAGATCATCCTAAATTCCTTACAAAACACCACACAATTCTTTACAATGTAGTAGTATACTACACCACGTGCAAGAGGCTTTATCAAGTTTCCAAAACTTTCAAGCCTATATCCTATTTTATTTTTTAGATGCCCTACGTCAGATTGGCAGATATACATAGTAAAAACATACATTGTTACATCCACTTGACAGACAGAAAAGAAATCGTTTCAGCCTAGTAAGAGCTTCAATGACGCTCAGTGTAATTATATGGTCGGACATTGAACATCATAGAATTCATTCTTAACTATTGTAAATGAAGTTTTACACGAATCTGAGAGTCTGCAGATTACATTTGCCGAGATATCTTGCCACAAGTAACATTCACATTTTTATTAACTGAGTTAGTTTTCATAGTCATGTTTAAATAATTTCAGTTTCGATAAGATAAGATATTACACAGCAATTAGTGCGTTGAATTTAGATCATTTCACCAACTTTTAACTTTTAATTTCCCTGTATTGTGTTTTATTTTCACTGCATGAATAATCTAATGTATAACTTTTCACATCTCTTATGATTGTACCTAACATTTCTAAAAATTTATTGTTGCAATCCTGGTTAAAAATATTACCAATCAAAAAATAGTTTCTAACACTCAGTTAAATCTATTGAAGTGATATGCACCATCATCGGAGTCAGTGTTGCCAATACAGTTTATAGATGACGCTTCATGCAAAATGTCTATGTAGGTCAGCTCGTTTCAGGCTTGAATATTTCATAGTACAATCCGGTGTGCCCCAAGGGTCTATATTAGGTCCCCTTTTATTTCTGATTGTTATAATTGATCTATCAACCTCTCTCAAATCAGAGCTCACCATTGACAGCTATATAATTCCACTGTGTGCCGAGGATACAAACATTATTCTGTTTGCAAAAGTTAGTCGCAGATACCTATAAAACAATATAATGTTTAGCTTATTTAAGAAAATATCTGTATCTATATGAAACTACTCTTATTACAATACATGAGATAATTTTATTATACTGAAATATATATTTATATTTCTTATTATGTATATAAAGAAATGAGAGAAGTGTTAGGAAAAGCTAGCTCAAAGAAATTTGGGAAAATCCTAGTATATATGTAATTATAAAACACATATATTAAAATTTAATAAAAATAAAATTCTAACGGAAACAACTAGAAAGGAAGGTTGCCCAAAGCCACAATATTTAAGAAAATTATCATAAAATGAATTTAACGAGTAATCGCAATTTCAACTGTAAACATATTTATATATTTGTGAGAAATTGTAACAAAAATTTCATCTTAAAACACCTGTTAGACATATAAATGATTAAATCTTCTTTATCAACACGCACCGCCACTTTATTACGGTTATTTATTGTTGAACGTTTATGTCCTCTTTGTCTACTTTCTCCTGTCTTCTGTATCTAAATGCTTACTACGTCTGAAGTCTATTTATTAGTGTTCGTGAAAACTCATTTTATTTATTAACTTATTTATTTTATTAACTTATTTATGATATTAACTTATTAATTATATTAACTTATTTATTATTTTAACATATTATTCCATTAAATAATTTTCATCCGATTTATTAAATCTCATTTAAAATTGAACACACCACCAAAGGAAAACCGTGCATTGTATACGACGACCATAAATATAGACATTTTAGAGTATTAAAAAACGGTGATGTGTCCTGGCGTTGTTTGGGGAAAACCTACAATGCATCAATTAGGAGTGACGCCGAAGTGACGGTGGTTAGTGTTACCAACGATAAGCATACTGGACAACACCCTGTCACCCTGAGACGTCTGTCTGCAGCTGCTTCACCGGCCCAGTCTCCGGCATCGCAGTCACCCACCCTCGCCACACCACTCAACACCCCCCTACCCGCTCCTTCATCACCTGCCGCACTGACAACCCCCTCGACCCCCGCCTACTGGATCACACCCATAGCAATCTCTACAAATACTTCCTCTTCATCAACTCACCCGCTTTCTGACCCAAATTCATTAATACCCACACCTTCACCTGCCGCACCGACAACCCCATCGACCACCGCCCACTACAACACACCCATAGCAATCTGTACAAACACTTCCTTTTCATCAAATCACCCGCTTTCTGACCTCGATTTATTGCTGCAAGAAAATACACTTCTGAAGGAAGAAATTAAACGCCTACAGACCGAACTAAATCCCATATTAGACCATGCTATCGAGTCAGACCAGCGCCTTAGTCTATACACATCCGAAACTTTTGCATCCGCAAATTCCCAGTCATCAAAACCCGTAAAAAGCAACGACGGTGCGGTACAGTGCGACCCAATCCCTCTAACCACCCAAGAAACTCAAACCCTTCCGGTTTCAATCCCAGTTCCTGACCATAGCAATGAAATTATAGACAGTTTAAAAACCACAGTAGAAGTATTGGAGGCTGAAATTGAATGTTTGTAACTGCAACATATACAGTGCGTCTGCAAGACTCGAAATGAAACTTGGAAACTCGTAAAACACAAAAAAACAAACAATCCATTTCCTGTCCTTAAGCACCCCTCGAAACAGTGTAAACCAGGTAATTCACAGCCTCCTAAACCACCTAAAGTTCCGAACCTGACACCATTTTCACCATCAAAGCCTACCAAAATTCCAATTAAATGTAAAAATACAAACCGAAAACCAAAACCTCTTCCACTACCTGTATCTAACCCCATACCTTTCGAGTCGGTTGTGATCGAGGGAGATAGCCACGTCCGCCACATCGCTGGAATGACATCCCAGCTCCTCTCTCGACGCGTTTCTGTGACAGGGGTCTGCAAGCCTGGGGCGAGGCTGCTTCAGATCACCTCATCCCAACCTCGGCCGGTGACGAAAGGGACTCGATGCAGCGTCCTGATCGCCGGAACCAATGACCTTGCGGCCGGGGAGCAGCGGAATATATACGACAACCTGGAGAAGAGGATCACGTCCGTAGCTTCTCACAACAGGCTGATTGTCGCCACGCTGCCCCATCGCCACGACTTGCCCTCTACGCACGATATTAACCAGCAACCCGCCCTCGTGAATGCCTATATAGAAGAACTGGCTGCTAGGCACCACATCTCTGTCCTAGATATGAACAGACTGCAGCGGAAGCACTTCACGAGGCACGGGATGCATCTCCACACTAGAGGGAAGTGGCAGCTGGCCAGACTCATCGTGGAGGCTCTTGGCGGGTTGAGCGCCTCGACTGCTGCGGCCAAGAAGGCTGAGGTTGCTCCTGACACCCCCACTACCGTCCTACCAATGCTGCCGCCGCCGCCGCCACCACCGTCGCTGCCACCGCCACCGTCACTGTCGCCGTCACTACCGCCGCCTCCGCCACCGTCGCTGTCGCCATCACTGACACCGCCGCCGCCACCGTCACCGTCACCGCCACCGTCAGACTCTATACAGTTGACTCTAGAGCCCCCGATGCCGACTATATCTTGTGACGACGCCATGAAGGAAGATCTAAGAAACGGCCCTGTTGTCCATTCTGCAGCTTCAAATTTACAAGAGCAAAGAATTGAGACTGCTTTTTTATGGACCCCTCTTTAAATCAGCGGACAAAATTGGCAAAAAATCGCCATCAAAAACGAACAAAATCAAAAATTTACAAACAAATTTTACTGAAACTGCTTCATCAAAATGCTCAATTTGCAACCAACAAATTGGAGGAAATTCAACTCATGTGCGAGGATCTCAAAACAGATCTTCTTGTTGTCACTGAAAACGGTTTCAACAGTGATAACGTCGCACTGATCTAAATTCCACATTATAAATTGGCTTCCGCGTACTGTAGACCCTACTCCAAAGGAGGAGGGGTTGCTTTTTTTATAAAACAAAATTTCACGTTTGCCCCCTTTCCGATCCAAGAATCACTCAAAAAAGATTATGAAGCAGTCGGAATCAAAATTCAAACAGACAAATCAAAATTAGTAGTGATCGGAATATATAGGTCTCCCAGTGGAAACGAAGATATTTTTTTCTCAAAATTCGAACAATTACTGAGAGACCTGACTGATCAACGTCAGGAATATGTCGTGATGCGGGATCTTAACATTGACGCGTTGGACAACACACACCATTCCACAGTTCGATTAGTTGATTTACTTAGGTCATTCGACCTGGAGTTGTTAGTCAAAACTCCGACGAGAGTGACGCCTACAACCCAATCGGCTATCGACAACATCATCACCAACCATCCAAGTGTAGCGGTGTTGTCTGTGGTAAACACAGCTATATCTGACCACTACGGGCAAGAAGCTGTCGTCAGTGGAATGAAACTTGAAAGGGAGCCCAAAATTAACCAAACAATAAGAGACACAAGGCCAGAAAACATCGCTCACCTCAACTCTTCCCTGTCAACAGAAAAGTGGAGTTTCCTTCACTCTTCTCAATCTGTAGAACAGCAGTTCAAAACATTTAACAACGTCCTAAATTTCCATATTAACACATGCTGCCCTACAAAAAGGATTAATATTTGCGAAAAAAAACGTCAAAAAACAGATGGATCACAAAAGGTATTCTGGTCTCGAGAGAGAGTGAAATTTTCCTCTGAAATTAACAAACGTACTTGTAATGAAAATTTCAAAAAAATCTTCAAAAAATACAAATAAATTTACAGGAAAGTGGTCCAAGCTGCGAAAGCATACGATGTCTCCAAATCTATTCTATCTTCTAAAAATATTTCAAAAACAACTTGGGACATCATTAACAATAAAACAAAAGTTAAGAAACAAATCAAAATTAAAAATGGGAATATACTTGTGGAGGATGGAACTGAGGTTGCCAATCAGTTTTTTTTTTGAGGTTGCCAATCGCATTTTTCGCATCCGTTGCTGTTGGGCATAGTCCTCGGCCGTCTGAACCGCAAGTACGTCCCTCGCGAAGACAGAGTCCAGCAGCCTCAATGTTGCTGACGCCTGTCACTGAGGATGAGCTTCACCGAATTATTCAGCAGCTCCCAGCCAAAAAGTCAAATGATCAATTTCTATTAGAAATTGATCAAATAGTTTTAGAAATGGTAGAAAACTATTGCGAAAACCCCGACATGGAATGTCAGGGGATCTATCAACACCGACATTGCTAAGTAAATCAGAAATTGGTATGGAATGAAATGTTTTGGGCAGACTGGATGACTATGTATTTGATATCAAAGTTGAGTCTATCTAATATCTGTTAAGGACTGTTGTAAATTGGCTGTGTAAAATTTTCAATACCATCTTGCAGATTTGTCAAAACTTTTAGTTGTAAAGAAGTTGTGTTGTTTCAATTACGGCATGCGGTTTGAGAAAACGATTCCACTACAAAACTGATTTGTAAAAGATAACTGATTTGGTAGGAGTCGTATTAAACTATATAATGATATAATATTGAAACCATGTATCGACCCAGGGTCTCCTGGTCTCGACCCCCACTGTATTGATTATATTAGACACGTCATTAACCTTTACAAGATTCCTACAATCAAGAATCTTGCATGAGTAATACTATTCTCAACGAATAATTACAATCCAGTTGATGTGAGCGAAATCGTTACCCAATTTTGCCATACGCACAGCGTCGCCTGGTAGTTGGACTGTCTACTATCACATTAATTATTAATGGTAGGCCAACTTTTCTAAATATATGTACCTTTAACTAAATACATTGCATGTATCAAAGTGATTAGCTGAATTTCTTAGGTAAATTTTGCATACAAAATCAATCATTTTGCAAATTTTCACATGGTGGCACGAAAGGAAAATTTTTAAACTTTACCGAACTCCAGAGCCCGAAATGACCTAAAGTTACGAAGAGACCTTGTGAAAATGATGGCAATCTTAATAAAAAGCAAACAAGTTTTTAACATTTTCGGGTCAGTCGTTGGCCAGCTCAATACTCCAATTTGTTACAATGTGGCAGCCGTTCATTCTTAAAAAATGTCATACCCTACAGAAATAAAGAGTGCAGTGAAATACTTGCAATAATTCATCATCTTTCATTAATAAAACAATTTTTCTTTCAGCTCTAAATTTATTTTATTCCAGTATAACGATCTTTAAAGCTAAACTATTCAATTTGTTAAACTAAAAGTATTCAGTTCGTTCCACGAGCTGACGAATGGTAGCTTCCAGTTTGGTTAGTTTGACATCCTCCATAGATTAAACTTCCAGCAGACTCCTATTCTTAGTCGGCAGCGCTACGCAGGCAAAGAGGCTTCCAATACTACCAGTTTCCTAGCGTCATAAAAGACATAAGTGTGAATCTTTATATAAATCGTATCGTTGTAAAGTCATCTTTGTCAAATAACACCTGAAGTGGCAATGTCTAGTAAAGAAAGCGATTACCCTATCTAGTTCATCTCTGCCCAAGCCACACAAGGACTCGGCAAGCGCGGAATTGGTTCTTTATACAGATTAAGGCCAAATTGATACTGCAACCTTCGATTGTGTTCATCATGATCCCATGTTTTTACTGCGCGCACAGCCTGGGAACTGCTAGTTCCGCAGAGTGGCTCAGGACGAATAAATGTGGCCTTATCTCCTTTTTATGCAAGAGGTCAGCTTCCTCATTACCAGCTATCCCACGGTGTCCCGGCTGTACAACTGAAAGACGCATCATAGGGAACGTAAGCAAGCATCTGTTTTTATTGTCTATCTCAGAATAATAATGTTTTAGGCGGATACTACTAGAATGAAAGAATAAATAATTTCCTAAAATTAAGGCCATGTGTTAAGAGTTATATTAACTAATTACATCAAAATACGATTGGTATGTTTTACAATTTAGCAAAAAGGATGCAATCAAATGCTTGGCTACAGACACACAGAGAGAAACCGAAGAGCCATTTCATTTGAAATAACTCAATTATGGATAAAACTGTATATTTCCTCTTTTACAAAGTTAGTGTCTGTGACTAGCTTTATCACACACGCAACAAGCCAGTGGGATAGTTACTGTCCAAATGTTCTGTAATAATATTATAGAAGAAGTGAAAGAGTTGATTCTTTTCAAAACGATAGAATCATTTTAAAAATTCAATACTTCACTGAAAGCATTTACAAACCCAATAAAAGCTGTATCAACCAAAGGGCGAAAACCATTTTCATCCATACCCATTGCTTCATTTAATTTGAATACGAAGCATGGCAATATAAATTCATGAGACATGAGTGACTTTTATTAAATTACTGTGATTAATGGAAAAAGCAATATTTCCACACGATGGACAGAAGGATAAATATGGTTAAGGCAATCAAAACAATAACTTTTAAAAGATATTATACGTGAAAATTAGACAGTTTAAACTAAAATTGTATTTCAATAGGTTAAGAAAATTATAAATTATCAAATAGTGTTGTAATTAAAATGTAGCGTGAAAAAGTTCACCAATAGTTACCATCATAAAATGAATAGCTATGGATGGTATAAAGTAGGAAGAGGCTTCGTTCACATCCGGTGTATTGTTAGAATTCGAGGCAAACCAGTTTGTGTTGGCAACAGTGTGCACGTGACTGCAACGTGCGTCGTAAAAAAGTAAACGTTATTAGCATGTTTAGTTTGATTGGAGCACCGGCATTACTCGTATTTAAGCCTAATGGCTTGTTTTAGCCTTGAGACAGATTATAATTGTGTTTAAGATTGATCTAAAAACTCCTCCCACTTTCTACTGTGCCACAGTACTCTCGTATCCACCCGGTAGCATCTTTAGTTATGCCGAGGTTCAGAACCACGTTTGTTTATTGAACCTAGTAACGAATAATAGAGAAAGATGTGAACAATATTATATTTCCCTTTCTTGGGCCTCTTATTATACTACAAGTAATGCGATTATTTTATTTATATATGTTTCTACTGCCAATTTATCATACGTGTCCGATTTAACTCCTGCAAATACCTTGAACATAAAAGGTTCTGTAACATATTGACGACAAAAGATATATCATTTTTTACTTTTGTAAGAGGAACTTTTGTAATAATTCTATATTAAAATAATAACAGACTTGTATTTTGTGAAAAGAACCAAAGTTAGTATTGAATTTTGTAAAAATCCAGTTAAAAGTAAAAAAACTATTATTTTTCAAGTGGATGGGTAACCCCAAAAATGTTATGCCAATAATAATATTGCCTAATTTATTTACAGTGCTAGGTGTATTATTCAGGTCAAAATAATTTAGATATTATACTAGGTATTATAACAGGTCATTATACTAGGAAACCATAGGATTCTTAGTTTCATCCACCTGTGTGTGCCCTTTCTCGGAAAAATTAATTGTTTAAAATAAATTATATTGTTTGTATTTTAGCATTTAAATTGATCTTACTGTATACTAACTGATTAGTAAAACATAAATATATATATTTTGGTTTTAAAATAGAGAAAATATTTTAATTTTAGTAAAAATTTCATAAAAATTGGTTTATTAAAAGTCATATTTACTTTTACTACGTACATGTTGTTTTGTGGTCGTAAAATTCAGAAAAGTGCATTTTACGGCATTTTTATTTACTGGAGTCTTGAGCAGTTATATTTAATTAATTTCGCACTCATTTACTAAAGTGCATTTTATGTGTATGGCCCATGACAATCAATTCAGAGGATTTAAGTTTTTGGCTTTCTTATAGATCACCCCAGTACAATTAAAATTGATATTTGATTAATACATATATTGAGTTATATAAAGTGTAGATTTATTTGGCGTAACTAGCTTAAAACTCACAAATTTATGGGATCTGATTGGGTGGATATAAATGTCCTTTCATAGATGGATTTTAAGCTGGTTACTTTATACTGTTTTTGTGCGTCAGAGCACTTTTAATTGAATTTTCTATTAAACTAGATTGCAGTCATATGTTAGGTTAGTTTATTATCATGTGGGACCATATTTTAGATCTCCAAATGTAGTGTTACTGAAGTCAACGATGGCAAATGGACTGAAAATCCCCGCTATGTTTATAACTAGTTTTCAAATTATTGGCTGTTCTTCCTAATGCTAATTCGTTAATACTTTAAATTTTTTTGTAAGGCTAAATCACACTCATTATCTACAGTGTACTTTATGGGTATAACCTATGATAATCAATTAAAGGATTAACGTTTATGGCTTTATTATCACCATAGTACAATTAAAAGTGAAATTAGGATTAATACAGATAAGGAGATATATTTAATGTGTGGATTTATTTGCATTAATGGGCTTAAAAGTCCAGAATTTATGGCATCTGATTTTAAGGATATGGGTGTCTTTTCATAGATGGATAGATCTTTCCAATTCATACGTAGAGATCAGCGAAATATCTCATAGACTTCTGAAGAAATTGTGGTTTTGAATATTGTGGCACATAGATTTTCAACTTTTTTCTCATTAAATGTTTGTGTAGGCATATTTGCTTTTAATTTTATTTAATATTTTATAATTGATAGCTAAATAGGAGATTGAAACTTCACAACAGAAAATGGCCGTTGTTTTGGACAATGTTAAATTCAACTTGCAACAAAACTTTTGTCTAAATCCAAAACAAATCAGTAATTTTTAATCTTAAAACAATTGTTACACAGATTTAACTTTTATATTTTTTCAAACGTATTGATTAGGGAGTCGATCATGGAAATGTAATCATCATTTTATTAGGAATCTTCTTATAAAAATGTGTACATTTTTCGAGACCTATGTTTTACACCAAAAAATAATAGTTTATTGGTATACGGCAATGGGAAACCAACAGAAAAACAAACTTGTAAACACACTTAATAATAATTATATTAGATTGTTCATGCCATATTTTATACATACATACACACAAACAAATATATATATATATATATATATATATATATATATATATATTAAAAGTATATTAAAAGTTTAAATTCGGTGACAATATTTAGTTTCAAACGAACTCTTGTGTTGTATTACGCTCCTTAGCCACCCGAAAATTTTATTATTCGAACGCTCTAAGAAACCTAATTGAACTAAAACAATCTAAACCTGTCATGACGTGGTAAGATATCTTGAGAAAGATTATATTTAAAGTTTATATTGTGCATGAATCTCTTTTCTACACAGGCCAGAATGAGTTCTACTTTGGTAACCATGGAATTTAGTCACTGAAACCCACTGTAAATAAGAATACAAAATTCCTCTACTGGATATGAAACATTTTACAATATAATTTTCTATTAAGAATAATAAAATTGAACTAGACAAATCCGGAAACACTTTCCTCTATCAGCAGCCGCTATTTTGTTTTTAGTAAATAATTTTATAACAGAAAGCTTTTTATTGGATTATAATGAAATAATAACGTTCTATTATCTGAATCACCATTTTCAAAAAAGATTTGTTATTTTCAACGGGTATAATCCACATGGTGGCCTGTTTTAAACTTTCTGATTAAGTTACCAATCTAATTTGATCTAATTGATTAGGAATTATCCGATCCATATCATACCGATCCAAATAAAAAACTAGATACTAAATACTTTGGCAAAATTTTCATGATTTACAGGTTTAAATTGTACATATTTATTTATTGCTACTCGCTTGATTTGAACCCATACCAAAGTTATAGTTTGTTTAACACGAACTACTAAAAGTTACCATTAACGGCCGTATTTTACAAAACAAAACTTTCCACTCTAAAATAAAAGTTTTTTGTCAAGATATAATGGAAAAATTTCTGGTAGCCCTTCCATTTCAAATTAAAGGCCCTACACTATTGAACAACTATCTCCTTTAACATTCTTTTATATCTCTAACCATTACAAAACTAAGACATTGAGACTGTATTTTAATCTTATGTCTAATAGTTTTTAACTGCCTTTAGCCGTGCATTACTCTTTCCAAACAAAGATGGCACGGATACTAAGATGAATGGTATCAATGAACGATCAGATGAACAGGTTTAATTTTCCCAACATAAAAAACCAAACAATAGACCTTCATGCCCGAGAACCTTGACTATGCCGAAACTTCAGTGTGAGGACCAGTCTTTTTGCGATCACACGATTCACCTGGCAGAGGTTGGTATGGAGTACATATACTTATTCTTTTTGTGACTATGAAACGGATAACCATTTAATCAATAACTCGAGTATATATACCGTATTTTAGAGTCGTGAAAAATCGGTAAATTCTGTTGACATATTTGGTTTGACATTAGCTGATACGATTACGTTATAAGGCCGTTCTGACTTGTGTAAATTTTCGTCTAAACGTTAATACATGTATCCCAAATTTTCTAGAAGGATTCATAAAGATAAGTAGATTATGGACTGCATAAAACATATACATATAATACCTTGAGCATTAGATTATTATCACTCAGTTGAATAATCTAACAATCGTTGCGCATCACATTGTTTGGCTGCAGATAGAATATTAAATAATAAATCATGAAATCAAACCATGTAAAGTCTGAATCCTATCGGATGTACGATAGTGTGTCCACAAAGTCAGGCCACACTTATAATTAATTGTAGATACTCTATGATTCTACCGCAGGTCTATGAAATAAATGTATTAAAACAGTTGTTCGTAAGGTTTTGTTTTAATTAGCTACGTTACGAACTGTTCTCATCTGTGTCTAACTTTATTACGCTTAGAGCCATAATAGCAAATTTGTAAAAGTTGAGTATATTTTGCGAGTAGCAAAGTTTTATACTGTGATTTCAGAGCAGCGTGAGTATCGTCAAGTATTTCAGCAATACCCTTCGGACAGATGCAGCATTTTTTTATGAGTTAAGAAGTTCAAAGAAACAGACACGATATTGGACACAAAGCGGGCAGGTAAAGCTAAAAACAAAATATCAAACCGTTTAAAATATTCAAAATAGTTTTGTAATACGTACAAAAATGTCTGAGCGGTAACATGGACGTGAGTTTACAAAAGCTTAAAAAAACTTTAGTGGTTTAAAACCCCAACTATTGCATGCTCTGAAGCCAGATGACAGTTTAAAGAGTTATGACTTTGCTGTTGTTATTCTGTATGGAAATTGATTAAATAATAATTTTATAAACCGATTTGTTTTTTGTTTTGAGGCTTACGCTTGTTTATAAATGGGAATTGTCGTGACGTTCGTATATTGAACACGTAAAGCAACAAATCAGAGTTGCGACTGAATCAGTTACCCCTAGAAGTTCTAATCAAAATATTTGAGGTAATCTAAGTTTGCTTGGACGTCTATAGGGCGATTCATGATGCTCATGTTGAGCTCAGATAAACTGACGCAAATTTGATTAAATTACCATTGAATCCTATGTTACTCTCACTCTTGGGCTGTATATACTTTCGTATAATGTTATTTAAAAGTATAACATGACTTTATGCGCACATTGTATCTCTAAGTAAACGTCGTAAGTAACACCACTTCGGGTACTGTTATATATAAATATAAATTATATATATATATATATACATTTTTTACCAATTTAAAGTTTTCTTGGGTTTATAATCATTATTATAGATTTATAACTACCGATAAAATTCTCTATTCTAAAAGGTTAAGCAAAGTTCCGCTGAAATTTAAGATTCACCTCGCATAGTATTAGAGTTAAGCATAATAATAAAGATATGCATAGCATACGATAAATGTATGGTTTTAAAATTCTTAAGTCTTTAATAACTAAATATGGTATACTACACTCAATAGTACGTACTAAGTAAAATAGTTATAAATCTGTAACAATGATTATAAATCCAAGAAAAATTTAAATTGGTAAGAAATTACACGTTTGTCAAGGAATCATTATGTTCCATGAGTAAGGATGCAGGTAGAACATAATTAAATGAATGTTTAAACAAACACTATGCGTGACTACATTCTTACACCATGTTCACACACAATCAGATACATAACTTTGTGATGAAGCTATTCAGTTAATTAAAAAGCTGGAAAATAAAAGTTTAACCTGTGATAAATAATTATATATTTTTGCACAAATCTTGATTTTTTTAAATTCAGAAGTTAGTCCTTTAATCCTTATCTAAAGATCTCATATATTAGATAACCGACTTTTAGATTCGATTCACGTAAACAATATACCTTGAGAAAACGTAATATATACAGAGTGTTAAATAAACCACTATATCATACTTCATGATTTGATTTAGCAGGTAGAAAAGGAATATACTTATATACTCCTAATTATTATGAATAAAAGAAATAAACAAATAAAACCAAATTTAAAGATCGATTAGGAAAATACGTATGCATTGCATAAAAATGTATAAAGAATGTACACAATGACAACAATTATCTAGTAATCTTATGAAATAAATGGAACAATCAGATGATTAGGAAACAATAGTTAAATTGCATTAATATATTTATGTGTATTTTAAGTAAGACATAACATTTAGTCGAACCTATACTGGTCAGTTATTATTAGTTATAGAGAAATAAGCTTGGTATCAACATTTCCAGTTAAAGTAACCCATATTTTATTATTATTATAAATTTTATTGAAATATTTTGTTTTGAATGTTCATAGTTTGAATATTTAATATGGTCGCCATTTTGATGCCCGATAGAACTATGCTTAAAACATTTTTCAAAAAAGCATCAATAAATTATACTAAAAGTATTGCAAAAGGTTTAACTTCATATACTTATGTAATTGAACTATACTATTTTCTCCTAAAATATAACTAGATAGACGGATTGTAAAATATGCAAGGTAAGACATATAGTAATATTTTACATTACATTTCTTACTAGTTTTGTCCTGCAAAATCAAATGGTGAAGTTTTGTAGGGTAATTTATGGACATTCTGTATTTTCGGAACATAACTATCGATCTCGAAATACTGGGTCATATTATAATATTACATCAGATGATTTTAACTATGCAATGTAGTGGGGATTCCAAGTTTGATAAAAGAGCTGTATTTTACCAATAATGCTGAAATGTCGTTAATGCTAACTGTAGATAAACTTCCTTGCATATGGGTCATTAACAAATTCTATAAACATATTTTTGTTTAAGCCCCGACGTGGTTTTTGTATTTGCATTCTAATAAGAGAAAAAACAGATTAGTTTCTTTGTACTTATAAGAGTAATAATTAGAGTAATATATTACTTGAAATAATATTATCACTTAAGTATTCTACAATTTTAATATTATCCACTTAATTTTAATATGATATGAGTCATTGGGATGATTTCTTTGCTGCCAATGTTCTTTTTATTTAGTAAATAGATATTTGGATTAATTTAAATGTAACCACAGGTTAATTGAAGAAAGGCTGAAGATCACTGCATGTTACAATATATAACCAATATTTATATTTGTTGTTGTTAAACTTAAAGTATTTAACTTTAATTTATATTTAAAGTTAAGTTTTAAGATGGAGATAAAAATATTATTTACCTATAGAACAAAAACTTATGTTTCCGAAATGAGAAAGTAAAGCACTGATTCTATGGCGTAGGGAAACATCCATATTAGACGGAAGCAGTACAAACAAGAAAATAAATATTTTTTAAATCGATTATTTAGTACTAGAACTTATTATTTGAATACTGCACTAAGCGGAATTATAAAAAGAATTACCTGAACTCCCACAGTCGCTTTCATAATTATTTAATTTATAGCCATTGCTGCGTTTCATGAAACATACTTCTAAGAGTAAAACAACGTTGTATTCAATTTCGGTATATAATAATATTGTTTGCAGAATGTAAAATTATCTTACCTCTTTCAAAGATTGCTATAAAAGCACGAACTGACGTGAATCTGCACCCATTATTCAGTGTGCAGCTGAGAGACTAACAGATTACGTGAAGTGATTGGTATAAAAGTGGTTAAAACTATTACAAATAGGTACTACTTCTTTTGCAAAAAATTTATATTTGGATAGGCGAATCCCCTTTTAACCCATATTATGCTTATCCTAACGGGAAATTAGAATGTCCATGGATCTTATTAAACAGAATAAAGGAAAGTGTCAAAACAATGTAAGGTCTAAGGTACTGTTGAACAGTGATACTGTCACAGACAGGATTTGAATGTGCGCTTTCTATAAATCAGGTCCAATTTCCGATGTTAGTAAACTTATCGCGATCGTACTGTTTTGGTTAAAACTAGATTAATAAATATAATTTTAAAGTAAGGACATTATTTTTCATGTATTCCTTTTTGACCTTGTTATCAAGAAGATTTGAAATAAAACAAATGTGTTAAACTGGATTTGAATATAAAATAAAAATAAGTTTAGGAAACAAGAATTCTTGCAATAAAGGGAATTATAAATATAAAAAATCGCACAGTATAGAATTAGGGATTTGGAAGAGTCATTTCAGACTATCGGTAGCGCATACAAGAGTAAGTTTCTGATTACAGATGAACAAACCTACCAGAATCCATTAAAAATAAAATGTAGTTTTTTGAGAAATTAATGCGTCTCGATAATACATTTTTTGTTGTTGCTTTTTTAAAAATTTAAACATCGAATTTCAAGTAACTTACTAATGAGTTTTGATGAAGGAACTTTGATATAACGGAATTGCCAATAACTTATCTTTGCTACTGCCATTGTCTTAACATTTTACGTAAGTTTAAATTTAAAGTTGGATGAAACTAATGAGTAATTCTGATTTGATCCAGCATTGACTCTACCATGACAATGCCATGGTTTCCTGCAGTGCTTCTCGTGCTCGTTCTAATCCTGCTAGTAGTCTACCTACAGTTCCGGTGGCGCTACAGACATATCCTGGCAACCGCTTCCCAGCTGCCTTGTCCTCCGACATTACCTTTGCTGGGAAACATCCCCTTGCTTCTCTCCTCTAGTGACAGATTCAGTGAGTATCCTCAATTGTAAAGTTAAATGAAGAACCCTAACTGGGTTATCCAAATATTTATTTTTGTATAAGTGTACATTTAATTAATAGAGATGAAAAATATGATTTAATTAAATAACTAAAGTGTATAGTTCTGACATGTGAAAGTAATAGGGACTGATCCAATAGCCTAAGAAAATATCCATTAATATTATACGGAAAGAGTAAAACAATGAAGAGAATTAGAGATTTAAAAATAAATCATTAACATATTACTGGTACTTCTTATTTAAATATTACATGAAACCGAAGTATTAAAAGAATTACCTGCCACCATCTAAAACATTACCCTTTACACTTTTATGTAATCTATACATAGTGAAATTTATGCTACCCGATGATAAATTTCTTAAAAAGTAGGTCTAAGTATAAAACAAAGTTGTATGCACTTCTGGTCTATAATGCTATTATTATGAGAATGGGGCTTTTGCAAATCAATAAAGTCTCAGGATTTATGACAAGATATAACCATCATCTCAAAGCAAAAAAGCTTAATTTTCAAGCCACTAGTGCTACATGATTCTTATACTTCAAGGTACCATGCAGTACGACCCATAAGAACCTCTCCAACGACACCACAAGAACTACAAGTGCAGGTGCAGGTGATTAAATTTGATTTGTTTTCGTGGAAAACCTTATGAGTTAACTTTATTCTATGTTCAGATTTAAACCGTTTCATAAAAACCAAACCTCTGCCACCTCAAACGTTGTCTGTAACTATTCATTGAGCTCATGGCTACTTTGGTTTGAGACCAATAGTGTCATCGGTCCGTGAAAGGTCGTTTACGAATATATGGAAAAGGTAAAGGGGAAATGCTGATTCCTGGGGCTCCTCAAGATTGTTAAATTTCCAGAGAGATTGAAAAGTACTATCATAATTATTTATATAAGATTCTTTGAGTGAAATGTTACTTTTTTATGGAATACTTAGGTTTATTTTAGGTGTAATAAAATTTGAAAAAGGCACAATCCATTCCTTGTTAGCTGAATGGAATTACTTTTTGTACCATACGTAGTAAATAGGTTACTGAATTTCACCACTTAACGTTTTTTGAAATGAAATTCAAACAAAATTCTCTGGCAACAAAATACGATTTAAACAATAATTCTTGGAGAATAAATCCACAGTAAATAGATTTTAATTATATACAGTTAAAATGACATACACTTAAAACAGAATAATAGTCCATATGGAAAGAAAGGCAACAATCAAGAGCAGTGCCAATACTAATACATAACAATAACAGAAGTATAAATCAATATGAAATTAGATAACAGTATCGAACAAAAGTTGAAGGTACAATAAAACGGATGCAGCATAGAAGCTCCAGAGTGTGGTAACGGTATCTACAGAAATGCAGGTGCCAGATCGTCGGTTTGTCAATTTGGAGAATCTTAGTGCTTCTGGTAGACAGTTTCCGCTGGTATGCAGGTCACTGCTTCCGGTTGTAACGCTAATGACGTCAGCACCCCTCCACTTTGCCCACTGCCAATCACTGTCACTGCACGTTTGCTCAGATGATTGCTAGGTTAGTCACAGTTACTTGGGCCATACACATCAGAACGTATATTTAGGAAATTGTCTAATTACAGTGATAATGCTGTAAACAGTGTTTACAAGTAAAGCATTATAGTTTAACTTAAACAGTGCACATTGAACATAAAATTACTTATTAAATAAAAGAATTAAAACTGTGCTGAATTCTGAAATCAGTCTGTGCTGCCAATCTCACATTATAAAGCTTGAGTGCCAAGGACGTTGGGATATATTAAACGTATGACAAAATTCCAGGGCTCCTCTAGAGTTGAAGAAACCTCCATAAAAAAGAAAAAAATCATAAACAAATCAAGATTTATAAAATATATAAATCAACAATAACAAAATATTAATAAAGAACTGTTAATCCAGTACAAGACATTGTTGAATAACAAGCCTGAACTTTAGTCACATGCACAAAGGTAACTTTGTATCACTACAGTGGTTTTATTAATTAATATACAAGCTGGTGAGAACTAAAGCTGATATAAATATTGGGTACGCACATTATTATTCTTAAATTTTAGTGTTCCGCTAATTAAAATATATAGACCGTGAGTTCGTGTATTAGTATTTAGAGACACTGTGTAACAGAGGGAATGTAGTTAAGGATAATTTAAAAAACAGTTCGTATTTCAATGTTTATTGGCGTTAGTATTGTATTTTATACACATTGAATTAGATGGTATTGACAGAAGACCACGGAGCCGAGGAAGAGGATTTAGGATCGAAGTACAGCACAGTGATATTAAGAACAATTTACAAAGGAGGTGAACAGGTTAATGAATATTACCAAAATGTTAGGTGTCCTATCGTTATGATAAGTCTTATTCCTGTGAGTCAGTAAGAACTCGTGTTAACGACAATGAACTCTAATACGGCTACCTTAGCCAAGAACAAATACTCCATTTCAAAACTTAATTTTAAATCGTTGACATTCAATTAAAAATAGTTCTTTTTCGTAACTTTCAGTATGTATCAAGGATATACCTTACAATACTCCTTAAAATTTAAGGAACAAGGCATTTATAGGTATATGTCAGATCTTTGACCTCCAAATGAGAAGACACCTTTGTATGGCCAGTTATACGGTCAACTCAGTCATCAGCTGCAGACCAGATTAGTTTAGGTAAACGAATTTCAACAATACAGAAACACAAACGTGCATGATGGATTTTATAAAATAGAAATTATTACTACGAGCCTTAGTTATATATTATTTTAATATTCTTTAAAAATGTTTTACTAAAGGGATAACACGCTACATATTACTCAAGTGAGGAGCAAGCAGTGGTCTAGTTTCGTTTCTATGCAATGGGAAATGTTTTATTTCTTTGAGCGCTCGACAGTTTTCGTATATTTGTTAATATAAAGGGAAAGAACCCATCCATTATGAACAATTCACAGTGTAGATGTACTACGTCCGGACTGTTAAAGAAAAACTAGAAACACCTAATTTGTAATGTTTTTCAAATAAGCAACTTGGTTTATAGTATCTAATGATCTAGGTGTGACCAAAAATCATGAACTAAACTACTGGTAGCGTAAAGAGAAGTGTGATAAGGGTTTCCTAAATATTTGCCAGGCAATTTATAATGGAATTCTAGTGTGTTTTACGAGGGAATCCGTCTTATAAGGTTTAAATCAAATTACTAGGTTGATGTTAATCAACTATTTTGAATGTAATCAAAATTAATTATTTCTGTTTAGGTAGCCCATATTGGTTGAAACCTGCATTGTTTTACATTTTAACATCCCTCTTCATTTTATGAAAATACATAAAAAAATAGTCCAGATAAAATAAAAAAGTGAGCGTTTATGCCCTCTTGACTTTAACAAATAGTGAAAACAGTTGCGTTTTCTACCATTTTGTTAATACTAAAACCTAACTGTAATAATATTTGTCTGCTTTATAGTGGGATTTTATTCAATTAGATTGTATTTTATACCTAGATTTGGGGAAAGTGTATCGTATGTTAATACGGCATATCATGATATTTTATATACAATGATTGTTGATAGTAGTAGGCTATATTGTTTATCCATCATAGATATTCGGTTTCGATAATTTGCTTCGAACTTTATTCCTTGTTTCCGCTTTCTATATTTTTACATGATTATAATTTAGGTCTCTATTTATTGTTGCAGGTTCGTCAAAGAATATATTTAGGAGCGTGGAAAAGTTCAAGGGCCTATTCTGCATATGGGTCGGGCCATTTCCTCTTTTCGTTGTAAAAGATCCTGCTAATGCTCAGGTAAATTTGCAATGAATTCGCTTATCAACTCTTATATTCGTGTTATAATCCCACAATTTCATGTTTGTTTCTATTTTGTGAGGATTGTTCTTTTGTTATATATAAATTGTTTTACGAGTAAACGTTTATTGTTTTTAAACTACGCATATTGAACGAAATTAGACATTTTTTAGCTATATGTGGCACGTGTTTCGAGTAATTCCTAGAATTAAGAAACCTGATTTTCAAGAAATTCAGACTAATTATTCATCTTGTTCAGAAAAATATCATTAGCTAATATTTGTGGAGGTATACTAAATACCGCATGTCTGCTTCATATATGTGTACAGTTGTATAAAATACATGACAAAAACATGGAATGGTTAGTACAAGTTTGTAATTACATATGTTACAAACGGGATACATGAAACTATGCCGAAGCTTAAAACGTTAAAACATCTAAAAACTATTCATTGCCAACTAAAATTTGAAAAAGATATCATTAGTTAACACATTTAAAACTCTCATGAGTAAAGTATACTCTGTTTAATATACTATAGATGCAAGTAATTAGTTTAAATTAACACAATAACTTTACAAAATAAACTTTCAACCATTTGAGTTTTTGAAATTTTAGCAGATTAGTGAAATATTTTTAGTCAGGCTACTCATTATTATTACTAGATTTAAGAAAAATAATTTGCAGAGTATATTTGTTTAGTTTCGGTGAAATCATTATATTCGTAAACTTTTGAATATTGAATCTTTACATTGACGGTGACCGGAGTAAAAAGTCATCTGTCAATATTGTTTAACATTGCAAATAGGACCAAACCTGTTGGTCACATTAGTAGGTTACTTTTAAAGAAGTGAAATAGTAAAAGTTTGTCAAGGAAATATATATTAGTTTTTTTTACCTGTAAGATAGGCTGAGCTTTAACGAAGCCTCTCACTCATGAGCTGAAAAAATTCCTTTGCGTCAGTCTACCTATCTGTTCGTTTGTCCGTTAGGACAATATCTCTAAAACCAACTGACCTATTAGACTTGAAACTTTGCAGGAATTTACATATGATGAATGTGAGTTTTATGGTAGTGAGTTTAACTCTATAGTATCATTAGTAGGTCTTTATTATTGGTCTTATGAGTAACCATAAGAAAGGTAGATAAAGTAATTTATAAAAACATGTCTAAAGTAATGTAGGATTTTATCACACTTTCATTCATAGAGTAAAATATAATATAATACACTAGAGTAAATGTCAAAATTCAAAGACAGTATTTTAGTTCAGTGGACCTTACGTTGTAGCCCACTTACTAGTTTACCAAAATTTTTATTTAAGTACTGCTATAAAACCAATCTCATTGAACAAAAATGTGAATACATATATAATTATAACCATTAAATGTTTTATCTGTTTCAGATCATTCTTAATAGCTCTGGTACGATAGAAAGAGATGATATGTATTCACTGTTTAGAACATTTTTGGGCAACGGCCTTCTTTCAGCTCCAGGTAAGTTAAGCCGTGCACCAATTGTTACTATTTTCATGTAAGCTTTCATTCTAACTGTAGTGAATGTTCATTCATATAGAATGTTTATATTTATTTGATGTTTAAAGGATTCTTAGGAAGTGAAAATTTATCGTCAAAAATGTTTGTAAGGTGTGATAATAAAACCCAACCTATCTAAAGATAGTGATGTTAAGGTTTCCATGAAAATTATTTATAAATATCTGACCCCAATTACATCATAAAATATTTTCGCAAAGAAATATTTTGGAAGAATTCGTACTAACCAATACAATAAAATATTTCTTTAATAGCGGCTATTCGCGAAGCAAAATATTTAACTCGACGAAACCCTGACGTAGAACCATAGTTTTAATATTTTTTACTATTTAGGGTATTTTTTATAATTATGTTGTATGCTTCTAATTTTCTCAATACCTCTCCAGTTCTTTTGCGAAAAGAAGTAAAAAAGTGTCTTGGAAATCTTAAATTAATTGTACTTCTAAATAAGTTTTGACAATAAGTGTTTTTACTAGTTATTACGATTTCTAATTAGTGGACGTAAATAAATTTAAATCGGACACAACTTTGCGGAATTGTGAACCCAATAAATACCGTAATTCTAATATATTCAGACTGAACTTGGTACAAAGGAAATATTGGTATATATCCTGATTTAGTTTGTTACCCAGTAAAAATAACCGAAATAAGTTTTGTCAATGGTGACCATCCTCATTAGAAGAAAACTTTTACCTCAATCAATTTAATGTAGATCCAAATAAAAAACGAACTAATTTTATGATATTTTATGTTGAATATGAATGAGTTTCATACATTTTAATAAAACTGTAGATCATTTACAAAATTGTGTTATATATTTTTAATCAAAACAAAGTATAGGTATAGTTCTGCACTTCTTTATGTTAAGCTTTTGTTCTAAATTGTTATAAAAACCAATTTTGATCAAATTATTATATGAATTTGTGTTTTTTCATCGAGTAATGTAATTTGTTTTAATTTATAGAGATGTAAAAATTTTTGCATTTAACTCAACTTTTTAGGAACTTTTTCTTTTATAATACTCCATTTAGTTGAATTATATCTTTAAAAATGTATATTTTACCCTATTTTAATCGAAATTTTTATTCGATATACTTCTTGCAAAGAATGAAATATTTAAAAGCTTATTTACGACATAGATAAAACGTATAGCATGGTTGGACTGTATAGACCTCGTATGAGACAAAACATTCATGGTAAGGTTATGGAGCCACTCCAAGTGTCTATATTATGAAAACGTCAAAACCAACAGTTTATTATTTTCATATAATTATTTTGTTACAAAATGAGGATTATAAAGAATATTTATCATATATTACAGCTCATATATGGAAGAAATACAGAAAGCTGATAAACCCCGTTATGCACGCTTCTAATGTGGAAAACTTCCTTCCGGTGTTCAATGACGTCGGGAGAAAGTTGACAGAAAGGTTTGCTGCCAGCACTGCACCATCTGATCACTCAGACGATATTTTTGACTTAGCTTTGGATGCTACAACGAGTATGTTTTTATGTTTTATTATATAATTTAATAGTTTCTTTAGATATTGGTGAGATTTATATAATAATTCAGGCATAAAAAGCTGGCATTTCATTTCAAAAGGTATTTTTAACTTTTGAACTGAAAATAGATTTCATTAGACAAAGTTAAACATATGTAACAAGTTTAAGGTCTATAGGACTTTTATAACAATGTAAGGCAATGTGCGGACAAAGAAACCCCGATTCTATTTTAAAAAAACGCCCTGTTGTGTCTAATAATTTTAGTTATTATATTATACAAGAACATGCGTTTAAAATCTTTTTAATGTTTTCTTGACTTATTAAGATACGCAAAGGTTGTATATTCGATTGATGGACTGTCCCTAAGTAACTTGCTCTGAAATATTAGTAATTAGCGAGTATAATGAAAACTTTTGTATGTATACACTGCACCATTGTTTCAGAAAACTAGGTATAATAAAGAGATTTTATTTAAAGAATTTGAAATCACTATCTTGATGTTTTGGTTAGTTGCTGTATGTGGAATAATTCTTTCATTGTGGTAAGAAATAACATTCAGACACTGAAAAATTTATCTACGTCACTTAATAATTAGTTCCGGTACTATAAACGCTCCACACAATGAATCATTTAAATACTACAATTTTATGAGGGATTTAATTGTAAAATAATTTGCTAAAGATATTCTACAATTAAGTGTCCGAAACAACACCACTTTATAGCACCTTCAGTAAAATTTCATTAATACAATTCTGGAAAAATGGTGAAGAAATATTTAGTATTAGTATTAGTAGTAAATTATTAATAGTACATTTCTAAATAGACGTGTGGTACTAAATATTTCTTCAGCTCCATACGTCCATTTATAAATGTACTATTGGTGATCCTTAACAATTTACATAACTTCTTATGATATGCAGTTAAAAATGTGTTTAGAAAATAGCGATGTATTAGCATAGGAAGGAAGAATCCTAATAACCATAGGAATTTTAAATTGATAAGCAATGGATTAACTGACTATTTCGCTTTAGATTATGATGAACCTCCAAAGACATTTTGTGTATACGTTATGTTGGAATATTAAATTTTCTTCAATATGATGGATTCAATGCTCCATCAGGATAATAAAAAAAAGGTATGATTGCAAATGAAATTTTATGTTAAATATCACATCAAATTAATTATGTTCAAGGGTGTTACAGTAAAACGTTCTCTTTCAATAAGTTACATAACTGACAAATTTAGAGTTCTATTTATTACATTTCACCATTTCGTAATTTAAATATTTATGTCAAGTTTCATGTACGACTCATATTGTCATAGAATATCTCCAAAGAGAAAGTTGTAGATTTGTAAATTGAACTTTTTAATTACAATGGATTGAAGTATTGTACTTCATTTTGTATGATTTAATTAATGATAGAATATGTTGAATATGTCAAATGATAGTATTTTTATATGAAGAACATATCCAGAATAAAAGATGGACTATTGAATATGGCAACCAAAAGTAAATATTTATACGCTAATATTGCCAGTTATGGCCGGAATAATAGAGAGATGCATACCATAGTATTCCTAGTTCATTTCACATTTGTTGATGTGAAATATACTACTTTATTACTAAAAATATAATATTTTCTATTAACGAGGTAATCCCAGTTAGAGTTTTAGAATTTTTTATGTTTTTCAGGAACAGTTATTTCAAAAAGCCGGTATACTGACGAAACAAAGAAGGAAGTAAAATATTTAATACCTAGGTAAGACTTTACAGAATACAACGTAATATTTATTTAATAGTAATATTTATACTCAATTGATTGAGACTTCTTATGCCATGTTATTGCCAAATAAAGTTACTGAAGCATTAGTTTTATTCTAGAGGGTAGGTCGCGTAACAGGCTGGATAGGATGTATTCATCATTTTAAGTCTTATTTCGTTCTTGAGATCTGTGGACAAATACATATAATAAACATATATTTCTTACAAACACCTGGTAGACAACTAACCTTGTGTCAGAATACTATGTGAGGCTTCAAGTGACAAAATGCGTTGGATGGAAATCGACCCTCATAGATTTATATATAAATGAAGTCTTGTGTATATTTAAATCAAATAGGTAATTCATTTCTCAAGATTTGTTATGGATACTTATTCTAAATGTGTTACTATGTAATATGATAAAAGTGGAATGATTTTTCTCAGTTTCTTTACACATTTAATCATTCTGGGATTTGTCGTTCCCATCATGATTACACATAAGACCAAATGTTTGCCAACACTCGCATTGAATGGTATACACTTTGTACTAATTTCGCATAAGTTGCTCTGTTTGCTCAGTAATAGTGTTACGATCTTTTATCAAACAGGATTTAGGAATTGGTTGAATTTGCAAACATACTTCTTGTGCAAAATATAGAGATGTTTATGATGACCTTTTGTTGGAGGGTGGCGCATATCCCAACGCATACACTTCCGCTTAGAAGAAAATGTACTTCCGCTGAGGGTGCGTGTATTCTCCTACCTAGACCTTAAGTTATATTGTTAGATGGTTATATTGGTAAGTATAACATTTAAATGAATAAAACATTACAACATTTGCAAGAGAAATCAGTGATAGTGTTATAACTCTTTTAGCCGTAATGGTGGGTCATTTAGGATATAATTATTCCTTAGATATATTTTACCAACCTATTTTGGGTTATTCAAATCCTTGTGAACAGGTCTATCTCGTTTCTGAAAACGTTGTCATTAGATACAACAACTCGGAAAAATGAGGTAATTAGGTGATTTATACATATATTTATCCACATTTATGTTTATTGTCAAGCTGTGTTTAATCAGATTTGAGGTGAAAAATATCACTACATAATTAGTGAAAGTTATATCTTATTAATATACTGGTACAGGTTGATGTATAGCTTATTCATGTTTATGTTTACGTTAATTGTCTTGTTTTTAAATGATTCACGGTAAAAGCTTTAGAAAACAACGTGGACCTCAGACGTTTTAAACGAACTTTCAATACTGTAACGTCAATGCTTATCTCACTTATTGACTCAGTGACTCAGGACCGCAGATTACAACAAATAGTTCTTGTACTAGAGACTCCAGGCCAGTAGGCATAGTTCCTAAAGTCTGCGGCATGGTTTTATTGATGCACAAAGATTGGATAGAAATGTATTGTATCATTGTTGTCACTAGTTTAGTACCTTTGATGAAGAAGAAGAAGACAACTTTAAGAATGTGAAATATTTTATTAGTATATAAGTATTTACTTTATTAAACTTATATACAAAAGATCTCTTGAAATGATAGATCTCAATAGTTTTGTTTAAATTTTGTTGCCAGAGTCGGAGGAATGTTCATCTTGCGACTATTCAAGGTTTGGCTACATGTTGACTGGCTCTTCAGATTATTGTACCGGAAAGAGTTAAAGGAGATCTTCAAAAAGTACGATTATCTCATGGACATAATCAACAAGGTAGGTAATATTAGGTCTGGGAAATCAAATATTAGTGATTTAGGAACAAATTATTAGACATAGATGTAGCAGTAAAACTGATGATATCGATGTAGCAAAGTTATTTGTTCCAAGGCGTGTTTACTTCAGACCAGTTTATACCTTTCAGTAGAACATATTCTGGGTACAACAAATAACTGATGTGTCACTTTAGTCTGGGCTACAATGGATATCCAGACTGGGCTACATTTCTAACTGCAATGTCAAAATATTGCTATGATAGTGTGGATATTCCTTAGTATTGAAGACTATGGAAAAAGACCTAACCAACCCTTCTTCAAATGTGATATGGTTGATATATATTACCAGCTTTATCCCTTCCTATGGGATCTTGACAGTGGACTTTACCACGCTTATAATTTCGAAAGTAAGTTGTAGGATACGCAAAGTACAATAAAGGTTTGTCGTAAATTAACAAAAATATGTTATTTGTGAACATTAAATAAACAGGTGACTGAAAAACTAAAACTCCATTTTAAAGAAACGAAAATGTACGTTTTATTTTTACTTATAAAATTTATATAATACCTGATAATTTTGCCTGTATATACATTGTTTTGTAAAGGGTCAAATCTAAAAATAGAATAATATCTTAAGTATGCTTATACTTAGTTTAGTTTTTGTTTATTTTTTTACTATTAATATCCCAAAAATATACATTCGAATCCAATTAGTTGGTTCTACTTTTTAGGTGTAAAACCATTATTGTACTAAATAACAACTGTTTGAGCAGTCTTGGCATATCATAAGGGAATATTGCAGATAGCCTATTTAACGGTTTGAAAAATGTAATATTTTAATATTTGTTTGTAGCAAATGCCTATAAAATAGAGCAATTGCAAGAAACAGGAAACATACTGAAACCTAATTTAGGAGATTAAGCAGTCATGTTTCTATCTTCACCGTCATGCCACTACTCGCCAACATTTATTATATTAAAATGTTATGATAAATGTGATTTTAAGATAAAGAATACGCATTTACCTGTATTGGGATATGCTAAGCACAGAGGGGTATTTGTTTCTTCGATAACTGAAATAAAGTTAAAAGCATACTCTAATATACAGGGTGATTCATGAAGTTCTCCCCCCACTTCTACAGCACTTTGTACTAGTAAAAATAATGAAAAAATGTTATATAAACATAGGTCCGAAAACGCTTCGATAGCGAGTTACAGCTAGCGAAAGATTTCGCCTGAATTCCTGGGTAAAGAGTAAAATAAAGCCATACTGAACTTTTGGAAAGGTTAATTAAGTAAGAAAATATCATGGATTCTTATGTATTTTTACCTGATAAAGCTAATAAAATAGGTTTCAGAACTGTACCTGTAGTAGTTTTTTAGGGATTCCAGGGTTAAATGCAAAAAATTGGGGCACGAAACAATGTTTTTTTAAGTTTGATGTACAATAACTTTGTTAAATTGGTAATAAATACATAAAATCAACAAACATTAATTGTAGAGAATTTAATTCTGAGAAAATTGATATAATCAAAGTCTAAAATAAAACAGAAATAAGTAACCAAAAAATCGATTTTAATTCAGTATAATACATTACTAGCTGTAAAGAAATACCTTACTGTATTTAGTTAAAATAAAACAAAAACAAAATGTTTGTTCCTTAATGATGAGATAAATTGAGAAAACAAGATTTAACTGTTAAATAAATTTGTTTGTAAATAAAAATATCATGTTTTATTACGTTGTATTTTTTTTTAAATAAAAATTTATATCAAATGTTCGAAAATAAATGAAGCAAACATTTTCCCATTATTGTTTATTAATCATCGAAATGCAGTTTTTTGTTTTATTAATTTCTAAGTTGGTAACGCACGAATAATAGCTGATTCAACAATGGTATTCTGTACTGTTTACGTTAGAACTGTGTATTAGTGGTGTTTTGCAAGCTACAGCAGGAGATCGGGTTCTGTGAAATTCGTGTTATTAAATGCAATTTTTTTCTGTGAGTTATAATTCGATTGTTTATTCAGCGAAAAAATGCCTTACTTATTTACATCAGAGGAATACGCTGATATGGTTTTTATTTTGGGTTACTGTAATGGTAATGCTAGAGCTGCTGTAGAAGAATATGAACTACGTTTACCCTAATAGGAGGATTCCAGATACCAAAACAATTTCAGGAACTTTTCCTACTCTTCGGGAAACAGGATCACTACCAAGTACTAGAACCAATTATGAACGAGCTGTCCAACTTGATGATGATATTGTTATTAATGCTGTTCATCGCGCAGTCCAGGTGTAAGTACATGACGTATTTCTAGGCGGATAGGAGTTTCGCAGTCAACGGTGTGGAGGTCACTTAATCGAAACAAAATTTTATCCGTTTCATAAACAAAAGGTTCAACATCTACAGCTAGGGGATGGTCCGCTTCGCTTGGAGTTTTGCAACTTTTTGAATATTAATAATCAACTCTACAAGCGTATTTTGTTTACGGATGAGGCACAATTCACTCGGGATGGTGTCAATAACTTGCACAAATGAACACATGGGCAGAAGAAAATCCACATGAGGTAGTGGAACAGAACTTTCAACACCGATTTAGCGTCAATGTCTGGTGTGGCCTTTTGCACAATCGGCTGATTGGACCTTTCATATTACCTGGATGCTGAGTTCTATTTGCATTTCCTTCAAGAAGAGTTGCCGCAGCTGTTAGGAATGTTCCTTTACATCTCAGACAAAATTTGTAGTTCCAGCATGACGGAGCACCTCCCCACTTTTCACGTTGCCGTTTCTGCTTACTTAAATCATCAATTTCCTGGATACTGGATTGGTCGTGGAGGGCCTCACCCACCACCAAGATCACCAGATCTATCTCCATTGGATTATTGCATCTGGGGATGGATGAAAGACATTCTATACAAGACAAAAGTGAATTCTCATGATGAATTAATTGCCCATATTATGGATTCGGCTGTGCAGATACAGGGAAGTCCTGAAAAATTAAGAAGAAACACAACAAAAGCAATACACAAACGTGCTGCAAAATGTATTGATAATGATGGCCTCATTTTTCGAACATCTATTATAAAAAGGTGCGTACGGTTGGCCCAACCTGATTAATTTTGCTTAAAACTAGTAATGTATTATACTGAATAAAATCGATATTTTGGTACTTATTTCTGTTTTATTTTAGACTTTGATTATATCAATTTTCTCAGAATTAAATTCTCTACAATTAATGTTTGTTGATTTTATGTATTTATTACCAATTTAAACAAAGTTATTGTACATCAAACTTAAAAAAAACATTGTTTCGTGCCCCAATTTTTTTGCATTTAAAACCCTGAATCCCTCAAAAAATACTACAGGTACAGTTCTGAAACCTATTTTATTAGCTTTTATCAGGTAAAAATACATAAGAATCCATGATATTTCTTACTTAATTAACCTTTCCAAAAGTTTCAGTATGGCTTTATTTTACTCTTTACCCAGGAATTCAGGTGAAATCTTTCGCTAGCTTGTAACTCGCTAACGGAAGCGTTTTCGGACCTATGTTTATATAACATTTTTTCATTATTTTTACTAGTACAAAGTGCTGTAGAAGTGGGGGGAGAACTTCATGAATCACCCTGTATATATGAGCAAGATACGCATACACAATAAACAATAGTAAGCGAGACCGAAATCAAAGATGAAAACGTTGAACAAACTTCATCTAAGAGGAATACATTTTATAATTTTACGAAACACCGTAATGGGTAAGCGCAAATATTTACTTTATCCTCCTATTCAATTATTAGACTTTTTGTCTCAAAATACAATTAAGTTAAAATTCCACACTCTTTACTCGTGTACCTTTTAGCAGCACAATTATCCCTTTCTCGCACATTTGCCCATCATTAGTTTGTTATGTCTCGACTGAACTCATCCCAGCCCTTCCAGTTAATGGTATATTTGTGGTATACCAAAGATTTTTGACGTATGCTGGTTTTTCTGCAAACGTGGATTGTAAAGTCCTATAATTATTTATAGAAATGATAGTATACTAGTTAATACAATTTTTTACAGTTATTTTAAATCGCTTTAGGTCACGCGTGTAAGGTAAATTACAATATTATTAGTAATAAAATCTGTAATTATTATATATAAATTAATAAAATAAAAACATTTAAAGTGTACTGTTTAATAGTTAGAAATTCTCCTTTTCGAGTTGTTGTTATTATCAATAATCAGACCTGAAAATTGAAAATGGATTCATATAAATTATGCATTTTTTATACAACACTATGCCAATTTTTCTTTGCAGGGATGGAAAGAGGAAGATAATATCCGAAGAGGGATTGCAAGTCCAGATCAAAGTATTGAGCGTGAGTTATAAGAGATTGTAAATAGTTTTTAAGATAAATGAAGTATTCTAGTGAATAAAATTATTGTAGTATTTCCTAAAATAATGATGCAATCGTACAAAATTAAGATTAAAAGAAAACAATTAACAGAAAAACGTCTTTTTAAGCTTGTAAGCCAAAAGTTGTGTAACAGAAAAGGTAAAAATGAAAAAAGTCGAACTATGTTCTGTTGCTGAAATTGAAGCAAAACAGATTTATATAAATTAGTATAACGTCAGACAAACTTTTACATTTATAGAAAATGAAATATATTTTATTTAAATAATCATGGACGGTAACGAACATGATATGTGTAACACCATTTACGCGTAGCCTAAAGATAATACTTTATTAAGAGGCCGAATTTAACGTAAGGTACTTCGTAACGGAAGTATAAATCAACATTTTTAAATCACTTGCCTTACTACAATACCATATTACAGACACTTTAATTTTGTAAATGGTAGAAAGTAGCAATGGAAAACCCAAAGTAATTATTACTGTTTTCATTATGCATACGATGTATATGGGTATATGCAATTTAACGCGAGTTTGTGAACAAGATAACCGCCGTAATTTTTAATCTATCTTGACTAAACTTGAATCGCAAAAAGTACTTGCATACAGCTTGGACGAGTGCGATAGTTAGTCTAAATCAATAAACAGTTTTAAGATAGCGGCCATTCGCATTCGATCAAAAGTTTTGACAAACTTTTATTCTTTTCCTTATTCATATTTAATAAGGTTTCAAGACGGTGGCCATTCAATGTTTGGGAAATATATTATTATATCTCATAGTGAAAAACAAAAAGTGTTTAAAAATTCTCATGTCATTTAAAATTATGTTTGTTATTGCGCGTTTTTGTTTCTGGAAATATTTCTAGAAAGCTTGCGCACCATGTTTTAAGTAGTATAAAACATTACAGGAATATTTTCGTGCACAGATAGTACTTAAAAATAGCTTGTTTAAGTACGTTAGCCAGTCTTAATTCATCTGTGCTCGCTGAAATCATTTATGAACAACGGCTAGTTCGTGCTCTGTACTATCAAGACGTAGTATTAAATTGGGGTCATATGGGTTATTAAACACTAATTATCAGCAAAACCTAATTGTGCCAGCCATAAACATTTAAGAACTGTCAGCTCGGCTAGTTAGTGCTCTGTACTATCAAGACGTAGTAGGAAATCGGGCTCATATGGATTAATAAAGAGTAATTATCAGTAAAACCTAATTGTGCCAGCCTTAAACATTTAGGAAGAGTCCGCCCGGCTAGTTAGTGCTCTGTACTATCAAGACGTAGTAGGAAATTGGGCTCATATGGATTAATGAAGAGTAATTATCAGCAAAACCTAATTGTGCCAGCCGTAAACATTTAAGAACAGTCAGCTCGGCTAGTTAGTGCTCTGTACTATCAAGACGTAGTAGGAAATTCGGCTCATATGGATTAATAAAGAGTAATTATCAGTAAAACCTAACTGTGCTAGCCGTAAACATTTAGGAACAGTCCGCCCGGCTAGTTAGTGCTCTGTACTATCAAGACGTACTAGGAAATTGTGCTCATGTGGGTTATTAAACACTAATTATCAGCAAAACCTAACTGTGCTAGCCCTAAACATTTAGGAACAGTCCGCCCGGCTAACTACTTCTCTGTACGTCGGACGTACAGCAAAATATAGTACATTTTTTAAACAGCCTTTGTACAGTTTAACCTTGTAAATTTATCTATAAACCATTTCTTGATCCATGGATATACAATTTAATAAATACTAAAATTTCTCTTCGGTTATTAAACACTAATAATCAGCAAAACTATTATATTAAACTTAGTAACAAATCGCCCAATCACAACCGGTTGTTAATAAGTAGACGAAAATAGGCCTTTTCTCCAACAAAAAGCAAATAAGTTTATGTTTGTGCATTTGTCTTCATTGAGTAAGAATTAAATGTTTTATTGATAATTTATGTATAGTTGTTGTTTATAGTACGTGTTGCACACATTAATAGCAATCATTAAGAGAGAAGAATAGCCTTGACGATAGCCTTGACTCTAAGAGCATTGTTGCTATACAAAACAATGAGACAGAATGTTAACAACCATCAAGTACGAAATATTGTTTCATAGAAAGCATTTTAGTTAATAATAATAACCCACGGGCAAGAATGAAATTAAGCATTAGCATGTGATAATAGCTATAGTCAATTGTTAACATATAATATTAATATAATAATCGAAATATTATGACCTTAACAACTAACTGTAATAAATGTTTGGTAATAGCACTAACAATACCCTGATTTATTAAAGTATTCGATTAAAATTTCTGAGTAATAAATAGAAAGCTTTCCGGAAATATAAAAAAATGAGAAAACACATTTTATACTCTTATATTGCAGGTAGCTACTCTGCTGAAAAGTATGATGAAAATTTATAAAATGATACACAACTATTATACTAAATCTAAGCAATCTCGTGGAAGAACTAAAGGAAGTTCCATGGATATCAGTGCACCCAAGAAAAGTTTTTAACAAAAAGCGCAATGTTCACTTCTGCTGTAGTGTATTCCATCAATAAGTAACGAAGAGAACTGCTTTTATAATGAGCTTATTAACAATAGCTAGATTTAACTTGTAAATATTTCATGAGTAGGTTTGACTTACTATGAGGGGAAAAACGAGCATGGTGGGATGTGGTATGTATAACGGTTCGAGTTACCAAGTTTAACACAGTAATTTTGATGTTAAACAAAGATTTCATTCCTTGGTATACCTCAAAGGCTTAGTAAAATATAATGTTATAAACTCAAACTCAAATAAATTTATTTTCAAAAACAAATTTCCAACACTTGTACATGTTAATGCATGAAAATTGACAGCACATAGAACAAAGTCTGTGCGTGCTGTCCAGTTCAAATCTAGAATGTACAAAGTATTAATAATAAAATAAGAAATGCTATGTGTTAATGAAAAATAAATAAATAAAAACAGAAATGAACTAAAGGAAACTTTAAATAAAAAATAAAAACTTGACAGTCTATACATAATTTAAAGTATAACATTTAATCAAAATCACACAAGAATTTCTAGAATAAAACACGGCACGCATTCAAATAAAACACGGTAAAAACAAATGAAGATGGACAAACAAAAAATACATTATCTCAGAGACGATGACGCACGGATGACAGTAATGAGTGGAAGTTAATGACTGTATCGGTAAAGTTAGTAATAGCAATGATTTCGTTGTTTTCATTGGTAACGGTAAGTGGGGGAGAGGAGGGCCTCAGCACCGTCCGGACCGATCATACGAAGCCAGGCAGTGACCAGCCGCTTGAAGCCACTAACAGGATCGTCCTGCAGGTCCCTTATCACAGAGGGCAAGTGTCTGTACAGTGTGTTGGCGACATAGTATGCGTTAGTGAATTTAATAGACAGTTTAATTAAAGGGACCTGCAAGCCCACACTCACAGCGTTTCTTGTAGGGTAACTGTGAACAATAGGGGTGAGGACGGCATCTTTATGAGAGTAGGTGTAGACCAGTAAAGTCCTAATAAATAACTGCCTAATTGTAAAAATATCAGTCTCCATAAATAACAGAGTAGATGAATATTGTCTTTGTTTATTAAAAGCTGCTTTTATTATTGATTTTTGAATAACATTTAATGGTTCTAATGTAGTTTTGTAGGCCCCTCCCCATGCGATGATACCGTATTGTAAAATGGACTGTACATACGCAAAGTAAACTGTTTTTAACTCATTATAATATAGAGTTTGGCCTAATTCACGAAATATACAGTATAGATTAATTTCCTTAATTTGGACTTTATACAATTAACGTGAGGTTCCCACTTGAGTTTTGCATCAATAATTACACCGAGATACTTGTACTGGTCCACCCTCTCTATCAGCTGGCAATCACATGCAGTATTGAGAGAGTCACCGCACGAGTGCAGCAGCATTTAGTGAATTTTCGTTAAAGCTATTCACTAAGTCTGTATTAATATAGTTGAATTACTTTATTATAGTTCATTATTTGTATAAATTTATGAAAGAATAGATGTAAATTAGTTAACAAATCTATAAATTTGATAACTCACTTTACCTCTTTACATTCAAATGTACAAATCCTCATCGTGGTAGAGGGTTACTCACCGTGTCCTGGATACGGATACAAAGTCAAGGTTTTCTTGATAACGCTCCTGAGTAGGAAAAAGCAGAGTTGCTAGCAGACTAAAATTATTGGAATAATGCTACTCCTATTATATCAAAGTAGGCAGTATCTGCGAAAGACAAGCCTGTAAGTGGTATTGGGCCGATGCAGGCTTGCTCTGAAGAAGATAAAATATCTATATAGATGATCAGTCCAGATATTCTTATAATAAATCTAAGTAACATGAACATTACGGATATCCCATTCGCTTGAAGAAACTATATCACATCGTACGAGACACATCATTGCAAACCTAGCCATATGGGCAATTACCACACCCCACTTCCCCCTCACCGTGTGGCGTTGCCACGTTGTCATATCAGCTAATTCTCAGTATGAGGTCATTTGACATCATCGTTCCGGTTATTTACATCCATTTTGATCTCCGGCATTCGATTATTTCGTATGTTTTTATTTCTTTTTCACCATCTGCGCCGCAGTGTAAACACGTGTTAATTTAAATCGTGAAGGCAAAGGATTCAAGAAGATAGATGAGAAGTTAAGATGAGCATTAACGATCGCTAGATTGTTAAATTCAATAGTTTATTCAATCACTAGTTATTGGTCCGTTACAGCTGGCAACACTGCGCCACAACCCAGGCTTGCATTGGCATGTCTCGTACTATAACTTACTCAGACATTAATCCAAGAAACGTTTCAGATCGGAGATGTGCCAATTCCTAATTTTCTTTCCACTCTGGTCTTGAAGTTGGTATATGACTCTTGAAAGTTACACATTCTTTTTAAGTGTTCATAATTGTAATAGTTTTTACGCTATTAAACTTTAAACTTTTCAACCGTATTATAATAAATCAAACGTAATGCAACAATCCAACGTTTGCTTTCATTTTTATCTGGCACTGCAACAACACTAATTGTATTAAATGAAAATCTTAGCTTTATCTTGGTTAAAGATCGTTACTGTTTAAAACTTTGATTGTAAATTTAACATTTTTGAACCTAGTATATAATGTACTAAGACTAATCCCCAAAAAAATACCGGACAGTTCAGACACTCTGTATAATATTTTATCGAATAAACTTAAACCTTTTTAGGTTTGCCTGGAATAAACCTAGTGGATGTAGCTTTTGACAATCTCCCGATGACATCAGAGGACCACGACTGGAAGGACGAGTTTTGCACCTTAGTAGCAGCCGTAAGTAAAATATATTGGTCATAATGCGTTATACTTATAATATACTTATGTTATAATTCGGTAGAAATAGCAAACAAATATGGTTTTTTATATGAACTTCCTACTGATTTGCGAAACACCAAGGGGTTTAAAATCGGTTAGAGTGAGAAAAATCATTTAAGAATTTTGAAAAATTTATGTTTTAACTTAAACTTAAGAGTTTTTAATTGATCGTGTTTTTATAATGTCATTATAATAGGGTTTTATTGTAATAGTGTACTTAGGTTTTTCCTATATTCTGATGTGCAATTTTCGTAGGGAACATATAAATAAATAAATAAACCTATATATTTGTATTTTAATAATCGGAGCAACAAGGAAAACTTCTAAATATACTTAATTCAAACCAGAAATGCTCTTACACGTTCAAAACATGATATAGGGGTCAGGAAAAACTGTGATCCTCTTAACGAAGAACACTGGATTTATAAGAGTATATACCTGATGTATGCCTACATACGATTAAAAAATTTAATATGGCTCCATATTATTACATTATAAGTGATTTTGACTAGTTCTTATGCATTTTTCAATACAGAAGTCCCACATACATAATTCATACAGAGGACTGAGAAGCCAGTAAAAAGACATAAATTTTGGCATATGATGAAATACTTATATTTAATATGAAATCACGCTTGATTTCAACATAATCGCTCATAAGGCTTTGTTTAACAGAATTATTTTTGTTTTCCACACTGTAGTCTTTGGATCGTTGAAACATGTTAGTGTTTGTTCTCTGTTATTTCTTAAGCCACTGCTAAATGCCACATATTAATTTCAAATAACTGCCCCAGTTTCGAGTACTATATGTGAAATAATAAATAACTTTATTCATTAAGATTAGTTTTATAACTACGATTAAAAATATTATAGTCAATTGATCAAACGGTTTAAATTCGTCAATGGCGAAATCCGGAGTAAAAAGTTAGATCGTCTCTTTGTATTTCTTATCTGCATCCCTACAGTTCTAAAAATTAAATTATGACTAATTTAACAAAAAGTCTGTTTATTAACATATGCTGCCTTCTAGAAGTTTGGAAATGATGCAAGAGCCTCGCAGAGAATTAGGTTGGTGAGGTGAAAGAAGTGTACCAGCCCTGATGAGGGCTGTCAAGACGGCCGCAATCAACGGGCATGATAGTAGCAAGACGTTAACAATCCATGCAAACAATAATAAGACACACTCAACCAACCCCTGATCAGACTGCCTTCCTGCTGCCTTAATCCTTTACTTTCACACATATGTAGACTTAATAGTTATTATGTCGTGTATCAAATATTTAGAGCTCGATAAAACACATAAAATAAGACCAATAAACCATAATTTCCGTATAAATTATAAGTAAGTTTAAATATTACATGAACTACAATTCATATTGGTTAGGGGTATTTACATCAATATCTTTTTGCCTCTGAAGAATGGATAGAGATGTTTAACCCTTACTACGCATATTACGGGAAATCTAGCGCGGTGTAAGTGACTCCACGCGTATTACGGTAAAGGTCGCGCGGTGTAAGTGACTCCACGCGTATTACAGTAAAGCTCGCACGGTGTAAGTGACTCCACGCGTATTACAGTAAAGCTCGCACGGTGTAAGTGACTCCACGCGTATTACGGTAAAGGTCGCGCGGTGTAAGTGACTCCACGCGTATTACGGGAAATCTCGCGCGGTGTATGTGACTTCACGTGTATTACGGTAAATCTAGCGCGGTGTAAGTGACTCCACGCGTATTACGGGAGATCTAGCGCGGTGTATGTGACTTCACGTGTATTACGGTAAATCTAGCGCGGTGTAGGTGACTCCACGCGTATTATGGTAAATCTCGTAATGGAAGTTTTTATTTTTTGTCGTGAACAATAGTTCGTAAAACTGCTGATAGAATGGGGTAGAATGTCAACCGAAACTCAGACAAAGACTACGCTCTATTCATTGTTCTCGGCCACCCGTTACCGATCCAAAACCGGTTGTCATTGCAACTGAACGCCATTCTGACCTGCAGACTGGCGCGTCTTACGGGATTTCCCGCGTGGTGAGGGCGACAGTGCTGTTCACGAGACCTGCGCTTAAGCTTCTTCCTGTGTTGAGTTCCGTGTTTTAAGTTATTTCTGAACATATTTTACAGTTATATTATTACTTCAAAAATTGTGACTTCAATTTGAAACATTTCATGCTTCGAAGTGTTTCATTCATAAAACTTGGTTCATTTTTGAAGTTGGTAAATTCTATGGTTTTTTTTTGCTATACATAAATAATCTGTAAAAATAAAAAAGTCTAAAATAATCCTTTTTATGTTTTTTCTTCCGCTAATAACTTCAGAGATATTAAATCAAATCGAACTTTAAACAAATTAAAAATTTATTTTTTATGCTATAAAACGCTGGGTTAAAATATAGGAATTTGTATTCAGCGCTATGGGGATTAATAAACGCATTCAAATTTCCTATATAATACTGAACTGCTTAATATTTTGTGTTCTAGGGGACCGACACTGTTCATGAGTCTTTGTGTTTTCTGCTGGTGACATTAGGGCACCATCCAGAAGTCCAGGTAACAATTCCCTATTTTGTTATTTTGTATTTTATACAGATTTATAGAAGTATAAAATCTTGTAAGCCTAGTCTCTCCGCATCAATATTTGTTAAAAACAGCAAAACATGCTGAATGTTTGGTATATGGCTCGTATCCCGGTGCGTAAACAAATTGGCTTAGACCGAAATATTTCAAGAGTACAATTAATATTGTGGAGACAATGGTTCGATATGGTATGGTACGAAAAACATTAATGTTCTTATAAAATGGTCCTGTTTTTCATAGAATACACGGTTATATTTTAGTATAAAATGGAAAATTATTCGCTGCAAATCTTATTATAATGTGACGTAAATCTTAAATCTAAATGAGTCGCTAACACGGTATGCCCTTTATTAAATTATGTAAATATATAAAACCATATTGAGAACGTAGACCGGGACGGCATTACCTCTAATATTGCCACGACTTAATAATGGTTTAATGGGGACTTAACCACAGATCATACTAATGGGTGTTTGGCGGTTGGATGGGTTAGGTAACCAGTGGGATAAACTAACAAGGGGTCAAGCTAGTTAGGAAATGATTACGAGAGGTTTGTATTGATCAGGGGATTAATAAGTAATTTCTCAGTTGTTTTCATGTTATCATTATGTAGAGTGTCCTTAGGCACGAATATATAAGGGTTATACAAATATACATCTTATAGCACACTGGCAGGGAAGTAGACTACATGTGTGTCTGTCACTTTAAAATAGTATATTGAAAACGCAGTTATTGGCTTTAGGGTGGTATAGTCAATTCCATAATCTTGATGCAGTATTTGTACATGAATTCGAAAGAATATGAGGTACCAAGCACAACACAAATCTAAAAATAATTTATTACGAAAATATCTTTGAAAAGCTTAACTTTAGTTTCATTATGTACAGATTCATTGTAAAAACAGTTCAAAATAAAATGTATGCTGTAATTGTGAAATTTCTCCAGTATAGATAATTTAATATTATTCCATAGTGCTAAATGATAAAAAATAATGATAAATTAACATAGCGTGTTTAATTAAATCTAATGGATTGTATATGGCTTAAAACATAGTTTCATGCATATTCAATAATCATGCAAAGTTTTGCAATGCGTTTACTCGTGTATCTGCTGTGTATCTGAAACGTCACAAATACTTTTACGACTGCCATATTGAAATCATATCAGATATTGGTAAGTGTGAACGAACAAATCAATCATAAGCAAAATGAGAATTAGAAACGCCTATTCAGCCCTGCCCCTCTATTTTAGTAGGTCAGCTGTAACTATTCTCTTTTTAAAATAATGAGCAGCCACCTTTTTTAGCAACTAAAAGTGTAACTGGTAAAATTATGTATAGTTGACCTTTGGTATATACTATGTAAAATGTGAGGTACTAATTGGACATGCACTTACGTGTGACAAAATAAACTGTTCTTTAATTATTCCCTTTATCACCGATGTAAAAATTTATTAAGGTTTTCTTATTTAATGTATTATTCATTAAATGTTTATAAAAGTAATTTTGCTAACTTTCTTAACAGTCAGATGCTTAGTAAAAAAACGTTATTCATATTTGATACGTACGGAGCATATGGGCATGTACCAGGATCATTATTGGCGTACGAGAAGTCTTGAAGTTGGCACATATGAGACAACATTGTCTTTTCTAGTCTATTCCTCTCCATACGCCATTTCTCAATGGTCAATGATAAGTAAGAATAGGAAAACTTCATAGCAATACAATTAGTGAAGACTTTAGTGGTATAATTTGTATAAGCTGAATATATAGGCCATAAGGGTTACGCCATATTGTTATATACTTTGTTTGTTATATATTGCAAACATATCTGAGTACCAGTCACCAATTGATTGTGATACCACAGGCCTGTTTTTTTGTGTTTAGGACAGTATCTTTGAGGAGATACAGAGAGTTATGGGTGACCTTGACCGTGACGTCACTGTTGCTGACGTCAGCGCCATGACCTACCTGAACCAGGTCATCCTAGAGAGCATCAGACTTCATGGGAGCATCTCAGCAATTATGAGAAAGGCAACACAGGATACAAAATTGCGTGAGTAAGAGTGTTAAAACATTTAATTTAGTCTATTTTCATTGAGTAGTGTTCACTGTAATGTTTTTAAATGCAGTTAAACACTCCTACTATAGCAGGATCAAAGTAAAACTAGTCTAATCCCTTTGTATTGTTTATTTCGACAGTATTCGACATTAGAGAGAGGTTATAAGTCGATTATGGTACCAAATTTTTAGAAAACTCCATTTTGAAATCAACACAGAAGAATGGAGAAAGCTTTAGAAGTATTCATTGATATGTAGGTGAGAATTTTGACATAAGAAGCACAGATAAAATCTTAACATACATGTAGATTTTAAAATGCGTAAATCATTACAAAAGTATTTTTAATCAATAATGTGTACAGTTGATCATTCAATAACTCACCTAATTTTTATCCTGACAGTGACAAAAAGGGATTATAGGTGAATAGTACCGTTGAAGAGAGAGAGAGAGAGAGGGGAGAGAGAGAGAGAAAGAGAGAGAGAGAGAGAGAGAGAGAGAGAGAGAGAGAGAGAGAGAGAGAGGAGAGAGAGAGAGAGAGAGAGAGACCGCGCGCTGAGTGGATCGGATCGGTTCGTCGCCTCCACTCCATACATGAGCAGTGGGTGGGCACAGTGACCTTTCTCAATAGTCTATTAAGTTTTAATTTATATTTTCAAGAACGAATAACCTTATAAGGAGTTTTCGCTACGCAGTGAAGGAGCTGAGCTTCAGAAGTCACAACTTGTGGTAATACTCGTGACGACTGAAATTGTATTCATAATTATTAACTGTTTAATTTTGTTTATAAACTCCTGCTTCAATATATAGACAATATGTTTATTACTCGTATAGAGTATAAGAACGTGGTAGTTTTGTTATATGGCTAGTTTTAAGGTTATAAATATTTTATTTTTTTTAATACTCGAGTGTTTTATTTAAGCAAACCCGTAACAATACGATACAAATTAAGAATGCATTCAATAACCAATATTACACTTTACAGCTGGATGCACGCTGCCGGCCGGAAGTCGCATATTAATAGCACTCCAAGCAATGGGTTATGATAAAGAACAGTTCCCAAATCCGAAACAGTTTCTGCCTGAACGGTTCTCTCCAGAGAAGCAAAAGGAACGACACAACTACTCTTTCGTGCCGTTCAGTGCTGGTCCTCGTAACTGTATAGGTATAATTAATTTATTATTTTACTGTTAAATTTTAAATGTACGATAATATTATTATAAGTTGATGTTAATATACCCAGTTATTCAAAAGTGTACTAGAAATTCACTAGTGGAATAGTCATCTTAATTATGGTGAAAACCAAAGGATCACTGATAGTTTAGGTTCCAGTAATTTAACACGAAAGCTGCTCAGAGAGTATTCTATCTATTTATTAGTTACATAGCATGTTCTTATAAAGTTTTATTTAAATTTAAAAAAATACGCGGGCTTTAATTAAATTAAGTAAAAAATGGTTTTGGCATTATTGTTTGGAGTAACATTTAGAACATTAAACACAAACTTGAACTTGTCATTAAGTAAATGAATTATATTTATAAGGTATCATGGAAGCAAAATGTCATGGAAAATTATATTTCTAATTTGTAACGTACAATCATTTTCTTAATAATTTTTTTTAGAGAAAATTAGAGTTAAGTATACAATATCAAAATAAAGGTTCTCTTATCTAATATACATGGGGTAATATATTCCACATTCAATGGTGTTTCTTTCAATGGTTTATTATTTTACTAATACCATCTTTATAAAATTTTTTAGGAGTTTTTCATTCATTAGATAACGCCATCCGTGGTAGTAAGATAGTAATAACGAAGTATTTGTCTAATGTAAATCATTACTGTAAAACCAATATAAATATATATATATATATATATATATATATATATATATATATATATGTGTATAAATATTAAACGTAAGGGCTCTGTGGTGTAATGGTATCACATTCATCCGGCAAGTGAGAGATCGGGGTTCGACTCCCGGCGGAGCAAGTACTTTTCGTGATTCAATGTTTATTGAAATTAAATATGGCTATTGCCTCTTATACAATTGAATGTAAATAAAAGTCGTTTGACAGGTATTTGGTCTTCCGATAATTTGTTAGTTTGCTTATTTAAACGCATATGTAACAGATATGGCCAAATACAAAATAACTAAATCGTAAAAAGTAAGGTCTTTGTGGTGTAATGGTAATGTATTAAGTTTACAAGAAACCTTAGGAGAATGTTAAGAATTATTCAAGTGTTATTATATTAGCATTGTGGTTAAACTAAACTATATTCTTCACTATAATTAATCTTAACCTATCTATTACACCTTTAACATTTTTTCTTATATTTATTGATATGAGTAGTGGAAAACGTATTCCTTAGGTTTAGGGAAATTGAGGTTGGTTGACCGTAACCGAGGGCTGGGAATTTTATATTTACTTGCATTTATAATTTTTTTGCTAACTAAACTATACACGTAACATGTTTAAGTGACAGATCCGGGTTCGACTCCCGACGGAGCAAGTACTTTTTGTGATTCAATGTTTTTTTTATTATATACATATAGTTATATTTTGTAAGTTGTATTTTGCAATGGTTTTATTGCAACTTTACGTTAAATTGATGTAATAATGACACACCACATAACAATGCCGATTGTTCGTGTGTGTACTATATTCAGTATACTTAGTATCAAATGTATGGGTTTGGTCTAGGAGCCTTGTGTTGTTAGTAGGAGAAACTTAGTTTTGTTGGAGTGTGGACGGAATTAGTGCCTATAAGTATAGTACATATATTTCTTTATTTATGTAATATACTCTCCCACTATTTGTCCTTGTAATATTGCTCTATAACAGATATTATTGTATCCCCAGGGAAGTCGTACGCAATGATCATGATGAAGACAGTCCTGGTCCATATCCTGCGCCGTCTGCGGGTTACGTCACATACTAATTTGTCAGATATCAAGTACGAAATGAAGGTCGTGATGCACCACAAGTCTCCACTCCTAGTCTCGTTCCATTCAAGATAAACAAGATTTGATTCAGTCTTAAACGTGGGATTCATACCACTACTCAAGATCAATGGTTTTCATACGTCTTAAATTACCATGGAGCGTTCTCAGAAACTCTAAATTAAAAGGAAAACTCCTTAGTAATACTGGTATACGTTAGTTTTTAATCGTACATTCACATGTGCTATTCATATTTTAATAAAATACAATTGGAATAGTATATAAGTTTGAATTTATTACAAAAAAGCTGCTTAATTCACAGAATAATAATATATTCGTCAAGTGATTCTTGAGTAAAGTTCTTTTTAAAGGGCCTACTCATAATGAATCAAGACCTCACCATACTTTCAAGGTCTTGAGTTGGAATAAACTTGTGTGGTTTGTACTGTCAACGTCCTCAGTAATATCTTGTATGATTGGCCTACCATTAGTAAGTTACAAATATACTTATATGAACACTTAAATTTATTTACGTTAGATTGGTTTGGGTTAGGTTGGGTTTGATTGTGTTATGTTAGTTAAGGTTAATATTGTGGGGCATGTGGCGTAATTTAGCCAATACGGTATAGGGTGCTTATTATATTCTTAGATAAATCTAAGAATATTCTAATGATAACAGATAACATCAGTACAAGTGTTAGCCTGCTCGTGATAATCTGTTTGTAGCACATTCATTATTTATTTCTGATAATCATTAAACTTCCGTAGTATATATATTTAAACGTCACTACGTCGGCAAGTATTTATCATTAATACACAATATATCAGTAAATGCACTAAATTTTGTCCCGCATCTCTATAAAATATTTCTACATGTAATCCAACTAGATTGATATCCCTAAAAACATAAGTATAAAAGATTTTTTATCTATACCTACTATATCAAATCGTCACTATAAACGCCTACTCAACATAGCCCAGTAATCTGCATAGATTCTTCACAAATGGTTATGAATGTCTTCTTAACAGACGATACATGAACGACAAAATATAACCTAGCGGAAGTAAGTGGTCAATTATAATTATACAGATCGTTATCTGTGTACCCTACCTTTTATCGTTAGGCTATGGTGGATACCAAATTGCTTCCGAGTAAGATATTACTTAGATCGCTGACATACGTAAAGAGCGAACCATTCTGAGCTCTGACATTAATTTCGTTTCCTTACTTATTATGTTTAAACGGCTTCTTAAAATCTGTTGTGTGGCTAGGTTTGATTGAACAATTTTAAGTATCTAATATTTACCCTTAGCATATTTTATTACACTAGGATAGAAATATCGTGGCTTAGAAACATGAACAGCACACGAAACTCAACCTTGAATATTTCCTACCATACTTCAATTACTAATTATCGTTGGAAGAAAATTGCATCTCTGAAAAGTTTCCAACTTCTTCCTCCATGCCATGTTTCAAAGAATTCCTTAAATAGTGTAATTTGGAACAGTGATAAAAACTGGGAAGCTTCTCAGAGCATTTATGAAATATTTTATAGTCACTAAGAAGTTAAAATCTCTGCACTCACTTCCGTGTCATTGTACTAGGACGTATCCCATATATATTAGAACTATGCATTATTCATAACGATACGTTAGTTACCATTTGTTAGGTAAAGAAGACCATTAGAAAATCTACATCCTTGCAACTTATTGAGTCCTATCACTCCATGTTGTATAGCAAAAGACTTCTACAAGATCATTTTTTGGAACACTCGGAAAAACTAACATTTACCCTACATGATTTATAAATATAATTTTACATCCTGCAATCTGTCCTGTCCCATTGGCTGTGGACGGATTACCCCAAAACCAAACTCGAAAATTATGTATCCATTTCTGAGGTAAGTAATAGTGTTAGTAGTTTTAAGAAAACTTTATCTCTGCAATTTGGTTTGTTTGGCTTTTTATGTGTCATAACACATGCAGCTTCCAATAAGATACTTTGATTTATTTACTCGCATTGATCTAATGATAAAAACCGTGTAGGATCACTTGGGGCCTTAGTTTATAAAGAAATAACAAAAATGGTTCAATAGTTTAAAAAAATATTGGTGAACAAACTTAACAAAGATACATAGAAACAGATTGAATTTTATAACCTTCTTATTATTGCATTCGGTTAATAACTATTAGAAGATTAGATTAGAAGTCTGTTTATTTTGCAAAGTTTGTGACACTGCAATGTAAAAGTTTTCTTAAGATTACAATGTAATTTTGATTTAGCTATTTATCTCCATAAAGTCCATGCTGAATCTTCTGTTCCATTAGATTTAATCATTTCGAGTAACGCAGATAAGACATACACTTTTTAGCAAAATATTTTGGATTTTCCACTCTAGAAGAAACTAAGACAGAAATTTCAAGAAACTACGGGTTTTAAGAATGTAAACGGAAGTGGAGGTGTGATGCTTACATTTACTAAGCATAATGCTTCGTGCTGTATTGGAGGATTAACTTGTAGGGTCAGGGCGGGGCTGTGTTGACACAGCTGATGAACTTGGACTATTACTGCTTCCTGTAGGGCGGTGCCTCGCTCGTTATGTTCACTAATGGAGGAGGCGTACTTAGGAACGGTGAGAGATGTACTGACACAGTTATTAATCTTATAGTAGAAACAATGTACCAGAAGACTATCCATAATTTTATAATAAATGGTTTCCACCCTGAGCTGGTTCAGTAACTAGTTGTATGGTTGTAAATCAACGTGACAAATGGATTTCTAGTTTCCCTGCACGGTAAGGTGTTTCTTATTTCGCGATAGCCAATATCATAAAATCTCGGACTTACTTCAGCAACTCAAGAAAATATATATTACTGTGAGTGTGTGAAAATTAGCTTTTAATTCTGGTTTCCGAATATTCATAAATATTGAAAAAATCTGGATAGTGTGAATCTTTCTTCATGGTGTAAAAAGTCCGGTACAGGCTTTATAATTCCTAAACAACCACAGGTAAAGCAATAAAAGTTGGTACGTAATTACTATACCTAAGTTTCTGAAGTAACTACCTTTTTTCATGACAGGAAAATGGCTCGCAAGGAGTCAGAAGAACATCTTAAATGAGAGTATAGGTCGAGTAGTATATCGAATTAAGGGTTTAATGAATGGTTAAACTCCACTCAGGTTAATGTACACACTGATGATGGTTGAATACCAAAACATGTGTCTGCGAATGAAATAATTTTAATAAGTGTTTTATTTCACCATTCATTAAAATTATACAAAGATGTGAAAAGTAATTTGGAGTTAATAACACCAAACATTAAAGATATTTATTATTATAGTACAATGATATAAACCTGGCTTCACAAAGTCCAGTCTTTAAAGATTTATTCTGGTTTAAAGTTTAACACTTTTACAATATAGGTCCTGTTCTAAATGGTTAAGTATTCTTTTCTTGGCTTAAAGTTGTGAAATGTATACTTAGTAAATGAATAGTGGACTCAAGAAATAGTGTTTAGGGTAGTTATTGACTTTAAATCCAATAGAGAATGGTCTACAAGTTCAGAAAATAATTTAACGTAACGTATAATGTTTTAAAGAGTGAACCTTTTGGAGTCGAATTTGTGGCATTGTACTCTAATAATAAAGTTACTTCAATAAGTAGATTTGTACGTCCATGTACGTAATGATGTAACAAGTTTTATTGCTTTAGCTCTAATCTATCGGGAATGATCAAGCCCACCTTTTTTACACACTGAATAATGCTATATGAGGTTTTTGTAATTATAAAAAACATTATTTACGAAGCAAAATAAACTAAAATAGCTATTATTTTCTACTGAAGGTGTCTAGTTAACATAAATTGATCAAATAGAAAAATATTCACCTCTAAATATTAATTTACAAGATGTATTTTATTTTCTTAGTATGGTGCTGAATACTGTTAATGTATAATCATAGAAAAAAATATGCCCAATCATCCCAGAATTCAATTCCTTGTGTAAGGTAGTAATAATTTACGTAATATTTACTGTTAACCTGTATCCATTTGCAATGATATTACATAATATCCTTTACTAAGCTCGTTTCACAATAAATGTAAATAACCGTCTTCAAGCGAGGCTGCAACATGTTAGTCAGGTGAAAGTGATGTTTGAGCCTATAACAAAATTATTATTTATGTTTGCTAAATGTTGTAGTTTATGAAATGTCAGATCTCTAATTGTTGAAATTATTACCGGAAAGGCTGTATGAGATTTGTCCACTATTAAATAAAATATGATTTGCCTTGAACCCGTCAACATTCAAGAAGCCTTAGAAACAAGCTTTGTTCATTATAACCATACAATGTAGAGTTTGGTGAATATAATTAAACTGCCGTAAATAAAAATTTAAATTAATTCAATAACAATTCAATAACAAATGTGTTTAGAATAGTCGATAATAAACTTTTGTCTTCCCAAATATATTGAATTAACATATGTTATTACTATTCTAAGAAAGACTTTTTAAAGGTTCTAATAAGTGTCTGGAGTGTAACGAGTCCTTGCTCGTAAGCCCCCATGGTGCATATATAGAATATGTCGATTATCACGAGATAACGAGTTTAGCAACGTCGAGCGTGGCTGCTGCTGGTATGGGTGACATCTGATAAATCCTCTTGCAGCAACCCACCTGCCCGATACGATACTACCAATGTTGGTGGTGGTTCAGAAGTTACCTTTAATCGGTTGGTCCCCAGGTTAAGTGATAGAGCGGGGCCTCTTAGACTTCTTTGCCTGGTAAAATAATGCGTTACTTTTACTTTACATCCTTCTGTGCTGAACATGAAAACTTTTTACTGTGTTAATTTTGACACAAAACGGTTCATATAGGTAAACATACAGAAAATCTTTTTATTTGATATTTTGTATTTTATTTTACAATAAAACATGTCGGAAAATGTCATGTCCTTAAGAGCGTAAAGGAAATGTATGCCAGTCATTACAAATATCTTCAGGATAGATCACGCTCATTCACTTGGTATCAATGAACGGATATTCAATCCCGTACACTTCCGCAGCTATGATGACCATCTTATTAAATTATTGCAGCTGACTTAGACAAACTTATTTTTAATTATTTTATGATGGGTCAATTCAAACTAAGTTAGGAAATTAACATTTTTCTTTTAAAGGATTACTTAAGATACCTCCCCGTTAACAGAAATAGTAAACAAATACCTCCACAAGGAATTACATGCAATTAAAGGATAATATTAAGACCTTTTAATTAGGGCTGATTAAAAATTGGGTATAAATTAAAATGTGGACTCGTTATACAGTGATTGTGATGTTTTTTTTTACTTAATTGTAACAAAAATTTAAATTTTCATGAAATACAGTGTGGCGCAAAAAGAACGCGTTCATTTTAAAATGCTGTAAGAAACTTTTTCAAATAACCTCAAATGTTAACACAAAAAAAGCAGTCAGCAAACAACCCGATTTGAGAATCTGACATTATGAATTGAAAAGCACTTAATTTGTTTTAATAACGTCGGAAAGATGGTGTCCTTCTGCGTTAATATATAGTAAATGTCTCTCCCCAAAGGTTTTCATAACTGTTGTCAAAAGTATCCTGTGATACAGAATTTCTTCAAATATTGCAGCCTTTAAATGTGCGATTTAACTTAAATTGAACTCATAGTTAATACTGATATGAGTTTTATGACAATATTTTTTGAATTTCATGTGACCCCATAAGAAGAAGTCGCACAGCGTTGGATCTGGCGACCGTGGAGGCTAATGGAGATCGCCGAAACGTAAAATCACGTGATTAGGAAGCATTTCTCTAACGACTTCCGTAGATGAATTGATGGTGTGGGCTGTATTTCTGTCCTGTTAAACCCATTTTATGACGAACTGATTCCCAAAGCTGCAAAAATGTACCTAGCATTTCCACATTACGCGCAGAGTTAAATTTGACAGTTGTAACACCCTCTTAAAAAAGTAAGGTCCAACAATTCCAATTTTTTTAAACACAGACAAAACAGTAACTTTAAGACTGCAGTAATATATTTTGGATTTCTTGTGGGTTGTTAGCTGCTTAATAGTGATAATTCTGAATGATTACAGATCCATTCAAATGGAGTGAGCTTCATCACTCATTAAAGAGCATTATCATTTGCAACGACATCAATCACTATCTCACAAAAATACCTTCCTTGATAAAAATCGATATTGTAAGGTTTACTGCATCATTGCTACTAAAGGTGGACACTCTATTCTACAAAATGTCATCGCTCAGTAGCCAATGACTGCTCCACTCCACTGCTCAAATCCATGTGTTCATTTTGCACCACCCTGCATAATTTTAGAAAACAAAATTTTTCTAGTATTCTTTCCTCAGAAAATTAAATTTCTGAATGAAAAAGTAAAAATAATGTCTTCTAGTGAACTATTAAATTTTCATATCTTTATCTTCAACAGTTGATCACTTGGCTTGATTGTGACATGTCATTAAATCATGCTTCAGATACAAACCACTATTTTAATAATAATAAAATATCCCTTCTGGCTTAACCGGAAGAAATGTAGATTTCAATGAGGCTGTCATGTAAAGATGTTAAACTGAATATTCCCGCAACGTTGAATACTAGTTAAAGCTTTGTACGCTCTCTATCTGGAAACCATAATATATGTAAATTGAATTGAATTGATTTATTTAGATCCAATTGGTCTTACATAGATTAGGCCCCGCTAAGAAGGGCACTACTTATTAGCATGTTGTTGCATCAATATTTTACGAGTACAAGTGGTAGCTCTACGGTAATGGAACTTAAGTACCATTATTAGAAGTGTAAAAAATATAAAAAAAAACAGTCTTACTAGTTAAGACCATGATTCCCTTCACAAACTTTACAATTATATAACACAATAATGATTTATTAATTTTATATAATTTATGTATTCAAACAAACTGCTGCAAATAAAATATTTATCAATTGAGTATTACTGCATTCAATTTATTTATGTAATTTTCTGCCTCTCCTGTCTATTCTAAACTATTCACTGCGTATGGAAAATATATAATAATAATAATAATAATAATTCTTTATTGATGCTAACAAAACAGATATAAATCCAATACCATTGCAGCATTTAATACAATAATTTTACAATATTATATTATTAAAGCTCGTACATATAAATTATTTTCAGCAATATTAATAAATAAAGCATACATTCAGTAATATATTATTGAAGACATTTTAAACAAATGGTAACACAATATAAGAATGAATTTATAAATAAAATTAGGACATAGTCAAACCAAGCAAAATTTAAATTAGTTTTCTAAAAAATTTCAATATTATTGTAAACAACAAATTCTTGTAAATTAATAGTATAACTTTAAGTTATCCAATGTTGATTCAAAATACAATTCAAAAGCTTATTCAACATACAAATCAGGTAAAATCACTCCAATTCTGCTGACAAAAAGAAGCCAAGGTCGACGAGCATAAATCAATGTTTTGAGGTAGAGTATTACCCAGCCGCATCATAACATTGACAGGAGCGTGAGCCCCGAGACTGGTGCGTGCACTGAATAACGCTTGGACTCTGGACACGGGCCGAGGCACAAGGAAGTTAAGTTGAGATAGGAGTTCACACAATCTATGCGACCATTCATTAAACTTGTGTAAGAAGACAAGCATACCCAAGTTCCTGCGTTTATGGAGGCTGTGAATGTCAAAAAGCGATAGTAATTGAGAATAAGGTATTAAAAAAGTGTACACTCCAGAGCTTTTGAAATACAAGAACCTCAAGAACTTCATTTGAATATGTTCAATCATATGAGACAGGTAATGTTGATGAGGTACCAAAACACTAAATCCAAATTCCAATTTAGACCAAATCAGAGAATAGTATAGAAGTTTGAATGTGTCAATATGTCTAATGAAAACTGTCAGATCTACATACAAATCCCAGGGTTCTATAAGGCCGATTTGCATGATTCAATGATGTGTTGAGAAAAGTACAATTTTTCATCAAAGATCACTCCAAGATCTTTAATTTGGGATTTTTGAGATAAGAAGTTATGTCCAATATGATAGCGAAAATCAATAGATCTCTGGATACGCCTGGTGTACCGCACCACTTCGCACTTATTAACATTAAATTGCAAATTATTCTGACTCCAAACCACCAGGCGATCCAGGTCACTCTGACGCCTAATACAGTCACCTAGAGAGTTAATTTCATGAAATATTTTTCATATCGTCGGCATAAAGAAGAATCCGACTATTTTGAACACAACTAACGACATCGTTAATAAATAACAGAAACAATAATGGACCCAAATTTGAACCCTGAGGTACACCCGATTGGACTAAAAAACTCTTCAGATAAACAATCAGAATATTTTACCTGTTGTCTTCTATTGTGAAGGTACGATGAAAAGAACTGTACCAGGTCGTTTGAAAACCCAAAGTGATTCAACTTGTTTAGCAACTTTAAATGATTAACCTTATCAAAAGCTTTCGAGAAATCTGTATAAATAACATCTACCTGGCCTCCCTTGTCTAAGGAAGAAATGCAAAACTTTGTAAAACTAAGAAGATTGGAATTAATTGATTTTCCTGGGAAAAAACCCATGTTGATTGGGAGATGGGAGTGATATGAGTTTTTACATGATTAAAAATTCAGTTGTACAAAATTGACTCAAATATTTTGGCTGGTGTTGAAAGAAGAGCTACTGGTCTATAATTTTTTATATCATTTTTTGGAACCCTTTTTGAAGATTGGAACGACCTTTGTCAGTTTCCAGCGTTGAGGGAAAACATTGTGAGATAGTGACAAATTAAAAATATGGTGTAGAGGTTTAATTAGAAAATCCGAACAACCTTTAAATATGAAGGAAGAATGCCGTCTGGACCAAAAGATTGCTTTGATTTAAGTTTTTTAATAGCGTGAGAAATTTCACTCTCAGATATGTTGGTAACAGTAAGACAGCTGATATCAGAAGGGTCAGGTGAACTGAGCGCACCGCTTTATCAGTTGATCCAAGGTCAGAGTTGAAGAATCATAGACGGACTTGAAATACGCTGCAAAATGCCTTCGTTATCTCCTCATTCCCCTCCACCTCCGCCCCGTCCAGTGTCATTGGATGATACACAATTATCATTCAACCTTAACTTCCTTAAATTACTCCAAAAAAGATAAGGGATTATTTTACTACATTATCTTCTAAGTGTGAAGGTGTAATTAAAAAAATCATTTTTAATTAATTGTTTGATTCGGCTCTGACTTGTTTATATTCGTTCAACACATCAATGCACCTCAATCTTTTATACAATCTTCGTTTTTTTTTTTCTTTTGTCCTTATACTTTTAATTGTATTGTAAGAAAACCAGATAGGAAATTTACTTTTCTTATGTTGTGAAAGTGGAACACTCTTATCAATTGTCGAGTACAGAATATTATAAAATGAATCCACACTATTTTCCACATTGCAGCTATTCATAAACAGATTCCCAATTAATATTTTCAAATGAATAATAAAGTTGTAAAAAAATTAGCTCTTTTGAAATTATATTGATTTTTTCTGTTTGCGAAATGGAAATGGTACTGATATCCATTTTTTATACCAGTGAGTAACTCAGCCGTTCTTTGTTTTACATTATAATTCAAATACAGCACAAAAAAATTTAAAAAACAAACAAAAGATAAGCAAAGCCTACAAGAAATTTATTTTAATCATTTTAGATTAACTGTGTATTGTAACTAAAGATAAGGGAAAAACTCATTGCCCCCCATAATTTAATGATTGGGAATGCACATACCGGATGTTAACACACGTTGTATATTGTTCTCCTTGTGATGCAAAATAATCTACCGAAATAAAGAAAAGCTATTATCTATGTATTCTGTGTAATATAGGTTAAGTCCGAGTGTTTCTGTGTAAAATAATAATCAACTTGAAATTCAACTTAGTTCGTGTGTGTTATTGTGATGCCTGTCTGAATACATAACATCATATACGTATAAAACATTGGCCTCAACATTGTCACACAATGATTTCATTGTAATTTTATAAAGGTAAGTAGGACAAAGTTTACTATATTTACACCATTATTTAAACAGTGTTGTTAATCATTATATTTATTTACAGTGAGTGTTTAACTATGATGTCATATTTGCTACATATTTGATACTGTATAATAGATACATCCATTGAATATATCAAGTTAGTAGGATGTACTTATTTTAATGTACAAAACTTAACACCTTACAGCTATAGTACACAATAACAAAACTAAACCATTGTTCAGTCTTTGTTCACAGCTAACAGGCATCCTCTGAGTTTTAATAAAATAAGTTATAAATTAAACAATATACCCAAAAAATCTCCCAGGAATTACATGATTAGGGCGATTGCAATAGCCTGGATTCTACGAAATCTACATAAAATATTTTCCATATTCTTCCTGGCTGTATAATTTTTTTATATTAATGGCCTGTAACAAAAATGTTCAAAATTCAAACATAAATTAGTTCATGTAAAGACTGATTTCACAACTTTAATCAAACGAGTTTTAAAATAAAAAAACGCAGGGTTTATACAAGGCTATGCACTGCATTTTTTATACGAAATCTGATTTAGGAACTGGTTATCTATATGTTTATTAACAATTCAACTTAAAAACCACTTAGCACATTTCGTTTACTTACCACTTGGTTTCAACAGCTATTTGCCGTTCCTTTTACTGACATATCGGGGTCCCTTGTCAATAAAAGCTTTGGCCTGAAACGCACTTGATTAACGCACAGGCACTATCTCTTACAACACCAACATATTTAATGCAGAACACTCTTGAAGGACATAATACACAGGAGTTTAGATTGTGTAATGATAAAGACCCGTAAAGACCGATTCTAATCAACCAACTCCTACACATTAAATTGTTGAATGTATGTATCTTTAATTCGTTTGATTAAAGTTGTGAAATCAGTCTTTACATGAATACAGACTATTTAAATATGAACCAATTAAAGATAATCCAGGATCTGTAGACTTTAATAATATTTTTAATCTTGGATTGTAACCGAGTTACTGGGGCAATGAACTACTTTAAATCCTTCCCTCACAACATTAGTTCATTTACCACATCGTATAGATATTCACATGAATATAAGATGTAAAAGTACTAGAGTGTACGAAATTTCGTTACAAGATCAACTTGGATGATATACTTATCTACAAAGGCCGTAAATAATGAATTATGGCACAGAAATAAAAATTGAACTAACAAAAGATAACGATACTGTACACTAATTACTGTATAGCTGTACGACTTTCTGTATATTCTTTTAGTTGTTTGACAGTGATGTCTCTACTGATATTTAGGAATAAAAAAATAGAGAAGGTAAGATAATAATCTATTTATATTTTTAAACTTTGATTCTCTCCCATTTCAACCTCCTTTAATACTAGCATGGCCGGACATTTACCATTTCATGTAGATATTCACATGAATATAAGATGTAAAAGTGATAGAGTGTACAACATTTCGTTACAAGATCAACGTGGATGATATACTTATTTATAAATCCGTAAATAATTAATTGTGCCTCAATCCCACCTTGTGGAAATATAGTTTCGTGAAAAATCTCAAGTTTACAGTTCAATTTCTTCTCAAGATATCTTGGGGATGGACAAAGACACAGGATAAAATGTTGCCGGGCCCCTAAGTAATAGGCATTGGTGCCTCTCAGTAAATAAAATGAAACAATTTTACAATGCACCTTAGAAATATTTCTGAGTTTAAAACTTTTTGAATTGTTAATATTCTTGCAAATGTAAGTTTTATACCAGTTTTTTCTATTTAATAGTGTTCCATATATTTGTTATTCATAATCTGAAATATATACATAATATACTTTGAGGACATGAGTGTCCAGTATATTTAGTATTTCTTATTTACGAGAAAATTCATAAGAATATTTTATGGTGTAAAGTAAAAATATATTAATGAAACACGAAACCGTGGCTTCGTTTTTGTAATGTAGTGATAGACAGAACATATTAACAAGGTATTTTATGGAACGTGAGGTAACGGTAAAGTACTGTTCATTAGACCATGTTCGAAGTTGCTTTTAAACTACTTTCCACCGGAACAAGCACTTCGATTTTCCAGTTTTTTTTTTTTATTCCTTAACAAAACAATATACTTCTTTATCTTTAACAGTGGTCTTCTTTAATACTCATATTGACATTTCACATAAATCTCGGATTTTTCTGTCATACTTATCTGCATAGGGTCACTAACATCACTTCCACTCAATTATAAGTTTTACATCTTGTGTTTCTCCATAAACAGGTCTGGGTTCCTTGAAAACCTTGAACTGATGGTTAAAATTAATGGTACAAGAACCAGTCTCTCAGTGGCTGCGCGAGTGAATTGACATACCAGGTACGTGTACCTTTTACAAATGTTTTACACACTGCTTGCTTATTCATGAATGAAGTATTTTTTATACATTTTTTTGTTTGTTTATGTAATAAGGTTTGTTTTTCTCAAATTTAAAACCTGATATACAAATTCATAACACGTAACTAGTATTTACTTTCCACGTGGGAGGTCTTGCACATAAGTCATTCACCTTTTCTGCATTTCAACGAAATAAAAAACAAATTATTTGGTTTATTTGTTGTTGATCAGGAAAATTGTGTTATTTACTCGTTCCTGAATGCCTTCTTAAATTTAAAGGACCAAGTCAAGGTAATTACTTATTTCATTAATACCTGTTTAAACAGAATTGCCTCAGAAAATGCTTTCGTAGTCACCCTCACTTAAAAAGCTACGAATAAAAAATTGCTGCATTGCAGTTTAACTACAGATAAGATACAATATACCTTAGAAGTAAAAGACCTTATTCCTACGAAATGATTAGTTGGTTAACAAACTTCACTATCCATATGCTCTAATTTATTGGACGCATATATATGTAAGTATTCTGCTTAATAATTGCAAATACAGAGATTTTTATCCAATGTCAAAAACTTATAGTAAACATATATACTTATATACAAATTACTCGGTCACTTATAACCTGGTTTAAATTCCTATTAGCTAATAATTATGGTGGAGCTATGTTCTGAATTTTCAAAACACATTATAATATAAAAAGGTAGAATGTAAAGGACTTAATTATAAAATACCATCTTATAAACAAAAATATCTTTAAAGGATCTGTTCAAAGAACCCACAAATTTCCATTCAGCGGTCTCGGTTTGCTAATGGAAGGAGATCAGACGTCGTGGGAAACAAAGAAGCCTCTTAATTACGAATGCTTTGTCAACTAATGCTTATTAAATACCTATCAATCCCCAATCTTATTATGAGAAATTTCATATTCTATTTTCTGAAATCAAAAAGATTCACCTGAGTTTCCAAACAATTGCTCAATATGAATAAATGTTTATGACGAATTGTCAGTAGTTCTCAGTTACAGTATGTTTTAGAAGCTACGTATGAATGTGTGTTAAAATATTTTTTGGTATCTGGATAAATTAACGTCACTTTCAATTTATAAATATGGTTGCATCAAGCGACTGTTTGTAAATAAAATTAAAAAGTACCTTTAAAACATCTTTAAGTAAAATATTAAAATAGTTTCATACCTCATGTTGTTTGACAGTAGTTTATCTGCCAATTTTATGTATAAAGCAGAAATTACTTTACTGATATTTTTTCTTCATAAGACTTTATGTGATAATTTTCAGACCAGCAATACTGAGTTAATAACTAGAATTTTTCTATGGATTTTTTTTGGAGTCGTAAGCACACAAAAAGGTTTAAGGTTAGGTTTTTAGGTTTAAAATTGTTATTGCAGTTCCTAAACCCCAATATTTGCAAATTTGTACTATTTGTTTAGTTATTTTAACATACACTTTGCACATGAATGTATTTAAATATAGTAATATTCCTAAAATTCCTAAATTAGTATTGTCAGGATTCCTTAGAAGTTAAGTGCCGAGAAGAACGAAATAACTTTGAATCCTACACTAAAAGTAATTGTGTTTGGTAAAATGAGTAAAAAATGGTACAATATGATAATATGAGCTTTAAATTGACAGAGAAAACAATATAACTTTCTTTTGCCTAGGTATGAAGTTCCCAGCACTTCCGGCACTACTCATTCTGATCTCTTTTCTCCTTCTTGTGGTAGTTTATGTACGGTTCCGGTTGCGCTACAGACAAGTTCTGGCTATCGCCACCAAGCTACCCTGTCCTCCGACTTGGCCTGTCCTGGGCAACCTCCCTTCGCTTCTCTTATATGGTGTAAATGTCAGTAAGTGGCTTGAACTATTTAACAAGAAAAACGTTCATTACTTTATTTTGGGATAACACACGGCATCCCAAAGTTTAAGACGATATATTTAAAATGACCCAGATTTTAATATTAGCAGTTTATCCTCAGCTTCCCTCACAATTTCCCCACCACCATTTTTTTTATATTTAAAGCCATTGTAATTTACTATGGTATATCTATTATTTGCCCTATAGATAAGTATTGTATTATGAAACATCAGCTGTGACTTATTTATTCACTGTTTATTATTCAGTTAAAGTCTTTATTCCTTGCTTATATTTTCTAGTTAGTTTAGTAATTGAAGTTTTGTAAATAGTTATACAATTTTACGTCTCAAGAATACGCTGAGGTATACCAATATGTAAAAAGAGTTTACCAATATATAGTTTTTTTTTTAGTATGAAGAGCGGATCTGAGAAACCTATTTTATGAATAAAATGTATACTTTCGACCATTTTAATTTTCTTATCTAAGATGCTTCCTTCTGTTAAAAGGCATCTATATGGGGTTCTTAACAGTCTTTAAGTTTTTAGTTTCAGTTGCAAATTAATTTGACTTTGATATCTGCATTATTGTACTGACTTACCACTGCATAATTAATATGTGCAAAACTGAGTTACAAATACATTTTTTCTCTAACTATTAATTTTCTTACCTGGGTATATTCTTACTCCGTGCTCGTCATTGGCTACAGAAAAGGTTGAAACGAGAAGTGTTATTACTGTCTTGCTTACAGTGAGTTTAAAAGCCTATAAATGTAAACAAGTAGATTATTTAAAATGTTTAAATGTATGTTTATGCTATCACGAAAAAAAATGTTCAAACAGAACATTGATTACATTTAACAGGCTATTTCTACTAATAATATTCGTTTGCTGTAATGCAACATTAAGGGACAAGAAAAGATTTTTCTCTGCTCTAGAGACCATTGGAGAGTATACCGCATGCATTCTGAAATAAAATTAAGACCTGTAAGTAAACCAAGGACTAAGAAAATCCACGTGGAATGTCGGTAAGATCGGTACAGTAGTTTTTACGTGATTGAGTAACGTACACGAACACTCATACAGAAACCATTAGATTGTTTATAATTATATATATATATATATATTATATATATAATTATATGTATATATATGTATATATACTATATATATATATATACATATATTATAAACAATCTAATGTCTATTATAAACAATCTATATATATATATAGAAATAATATTGTTTATAATATACATTATATTGTTGAAATAATATTTATATTATTGAATGAGCAATACCCGTATTATGGCTATCCAGAATAGCAACGGTAAAATCATGGAATAATCAATTTTGTAAATAGACTTCAGTAAACTTGAGTGACATTTAAGACGAAATATTTGTTGGATTGGTTGAGAAAACTTTCGTTATAGTCCATTTATCTGTTTATACTCCCCTGTATCCAATTCTTCCTGCAGAGAGAAGAGATAATACAATGATGGTACATGTCAGTCATGTCAGCAAAGCAATTAGGTCAATATCTATAGTTCTGTTTTAATTTTTGTAGGCCCATGATGGAGACGGATTCCGTCAACCTCTCCTACACTCTAAAAATCTCACCTAAACTTTTTATCACATTGAAATACCTCGGAAAAATAATATAAATGTTTACTTTTTGGGTAGTGTTAATCTAATAATTTACGTGTGTAATAATGTATTGTAATAACAAAAAATATGGAGCAAAATACGATTTTTGTTGAAAACTTTACCTTCTTTCACTTTAACTCAACATTATTTCAAAAGAAATAACAGCAACAAAAATCCTCATACAGCATTTATTTTATGTTAAACAATTTAACCGACATAAAAATTGAGCATTCTAAGTTAATAATCAAAGGAGTAAATATCTTTTTTTTTAACTCTTAAGAAATCGGTTGTTACTTATTATTTTTAGATATTCAAATACTGTATGATAATATAGGTACTGGTCGTGAATACTGATTAGGATTCGTTTGTAACATAATTCCTACTTAGGTAACCCCACGTCAAATATAATGATGGGCATGTTCCTTTGTGAAATTAGGTTAACCTTTATGTAACTTAACATTCCGCAGGATATCTTGGGTTCGACTTCATCTGTAGACTTGAAATGTGGAATTCTAACTGATATCCATCAGTCAGTGGACTTGGAGGTTTTCTCTATTGCCTAACTGGGTGCTGTAATCATTAATTTTCTGCCAGATGGCCTGTCTATTCAAGGACATCTCGAGAATGAAATGAGCTATAAATATTTATGCAATTTCAGCGAGGTCCGTACGCGAAACGTGGTATAGTGTACTCCTGTCTAATCTTAAAAATACCTGACTTTGAGCTGAAATCAATGGGAGTAGTCTATTCAATTTCTATTAAAAACCTAGTTCTATGAAACTTAGTGCAATTAAATTTAGAAGCATTGTATAAGTATGAAACTGCATTTTAAACCTCCATTTTAAACGCGTATAAATTCCTTCTTAATCCAACAGAAGTGGCAATTCAAAATACAGATATATGGCAATACACTTCATATAAATCGACCAAAGGATGTGTCCTAATGTAGTTATAATTGAACATATATATATATATATATATATATATATATATATATATACATTAAATTGTGTAAATGGCAATAGCCTTATTTAATTTCAATACAAATTTAATCACAAAAAGTACTTGCTCCGCCGGGAGTCGAACCCGAATCTCTCACTTGCCGGGTGAATGTGCTACCATTACACCACAGAGCGCTTACTTTTTCCGATTCAATTATTTTGTATCTCTCACATATGCGTTTAAATAAGCAAACTAACATATGATCGGAAGACTAAATACCGGTCAAATGACTTTAATTTACATTAAATTGTATAAATGGCAATAGCCTTATTTAATTTCAATAAATATTGAATCAAAAAAAGTATATATATATATATATATATATATATATATATATATAATTTCAATAAATATTGAATCGCAAAAAGTACTTGCTCCGCCGGGACTCGAACCCGGATCTCTCACTTGCCGGGTGAATGTGCTACCATTACACCACAGAGCCCTCACTTTTTACGATTCAATTATTTTGTATTTGGCCGTTTCTTTCACATATGTGTTTAAATAACCAAACTAACATATGATCGGAAGACCAAATACCTGTCAAATGACTTCTGTTTACATTCATTAAATTTGTATAAGTGGCAATAGCCTAATTTAATTTCAATAAATATTGAATCGCAAAAAGTATATATATATATGTGTGTGTATATGTATATATCGCTTTGTCTAGGGCACACAAATTTAAAACCATATTAATTATGTAAAATATTTTGGGAAAATTACAACAGAAACTGTTGTCAGTTACTAGTATATATAACTCTAATTGAGTAGGGTTGCGATTCTTGATAAAAGGTAAAAATATATTTATAGTGCAAATATATACTTTATTATTTCTTGCATTTGAATACATGGTTTTTCACTCTCCACACTCTATTTTCACTGTTTTCTATATTCCACTTGTCAATTTCTCATCTGAAAAGTCTCAGTTTTGTCTTAAACAGACTAAAATACGCTATATTATGTTTTCTGTTTAAAAATTAGTAAATTACAAGCATATGTTTTTATAATTAAGTAAGTTTAAATTTAGGTCAGATTGAAGTAAATCCAATAAGCACCATTACGATGCAAATTTTATATAGTTATAGTAGTAGAAAATGAAGGGTGCCATACTCAATAATCGAGTCTATTACAAACTAAATTTGTTTACCATTAGGAATGGAAGCATGAACCCTCCCTGAGAATTAGCAAATATTTAAACTAAATAATTGAGTATTAATGTACCTGTATATAGACACATGAAATTTGCTTTTAATATCAACTTCAAATAACTTAAAACTGGTTCTATACCATATTCCCCAAAGAAGTCCTGGCCTGTGTTTCTCAGATCTTGTCGTTACTCCATTACTCCTCCATAACTTCCATTCCTTCCACACAAATATGTTATACAGGGTGTTCATTGGTGTCACAGGGTATTAGTTGCCGTTTCAAAATGTTGGCTTTGCGTACGGGGGTGAGCTACCCCATTTTGAAAATATTTTTTTGTTCTCTCAATTACTACTATACACTCCCGTTTACAGAATTTGATTCTTGGGCTATACGTCTTGCAGTTTTCAAATTAGTACCCTGTATACGCTTTCCAGTCTACTAATCTAGTCTAAGTTTAGGTATAATAAATACATACTGTTAATAAAAATCCATATCCTTAAACTGTTAATAACACAAATATTATAGGCTGATTTCGTGCAGAGGTAATTTAATAATTTATAATATTTTTGCTGTGAATAAAATAGTTACATTGCTGAGTGTTAGTGTAGCCTGTCACTCCAAGGGCTGGAACACTCTTTATCTATATGTGTCTGTCTGTCCATAAGATATCTTGGGAACGTATTATATTATAGTTGAAAATTTTTATAAAGCTTAATTTATATATAAGAAATATTGAGAACCATGATCGTAATCAAAGTGGCTTGAACATTTTTACATTAGTCTTAGGGATAACCATGATGATAGCAAAGAAATTTCAACATAAATAATTGTAAAATAAGACAAATTTACAAAACTATTTGACATGTGGATAGTAACGCATTTAGGTTATATATAATAAACTTTACATTTGAAATTTCCATGCCATCTGTTATGCATACTCACAACTTGTTTCTAGGTATCATATCAGGTTACTTTAGGTGGTAAGAGGTTAAGTGAACAGAAATAAGAAATTCAGCTTCATGGACATGCAATGAGTGTCTCAGGAATAGAGTGTGGTTTCTGGACTATGTAAGTTAGAATTTGGCTTTCGTTTTGTAGTTGAGTTACAATGAATCACAGCCATTACTGTTTTACAGGTTCCTCCAAAAATATACTGAGAATTGCAGAAAAGTTTAAAGGCATTTTCTGTGTCTGGATTGGCCCAGTTCCAATGTTTGTCGTAAAAGATCCTGCGGACGTTCAGGTGAGCATATTATTGTATTTGTTTAAGCAAAAGACTAAAACTGAGTAAATACTTAGCCATAACATGTAGTCTGTATTTATATCTTAGTTTAAGCACTTTATGCATGTATGATTTTATACAGTAAGTAATAACAGCATTTTTCACAAACCAGTTGTAATAATTTATTTACATTATTGTGTACACAGAATCTGTATAGATTGATATATTTTAGCAGCCACTGTTTAGAACACGGTACGTACAATAAAGGTTCTTTAAAAATGATTACAATTACTAATCCACTCAATCGCTTTGTAAAAATTTTAAATTAAGTTTCTCGTGCATTTCACAAATAATGTTAGGACGGAATTAATTTTTATTTATTAGTTTTTTATACATTTATATTTAAAACTTCCGGGTATTAAATCCCCCGAAATATAGAAGTGAAAAATAGATTTTTTTCCTTCTATTCAACACAGTGATTAGTATATACAGTATATGCATATATGCCTTATTGAAATATATATATTTAAATAAGGCAATTGCCATTTATACAATTTAATGTATATATATATATATATATATATATATATAAAGTTTACCATATATATGTATATATACATATATATGGTAAACTTTCATTTAATGTTATAACTTAACAACAGTAACTGATACTGTATTAATGACTACCCTATTATTTACTGGATTTTATGGTTCATTCTCCCTCTGGACAATCAGCAATGGGCAATCAGAATCTTGAGTAATTATACAACTTATGTTTGGGTTTTGCATACTATCCGAAATGAATAGTAAAAGGCGTTTGAATTTCTTTTTTTAAATTTACATATGTCATCCAATCTGAAAAAATTAAAAGATAAACACTATTCACAAGGTTGGGCTGGTCTGTTTTAAATTACTATGTTTTTCATATGGACATGAGTGTACGTTCAATCAACTTCCAATTCTATATATTACGTGAGAATCTTATTATAATGAAGACATAATTAACTAAATAACTTGCATCTTTATAAAGGAACTACAAGTAGACTTTGTAATAACAAAAAAAAACATGTGATTATTAATTCCACATGAGACGGAAAACCTCCACAGTAAGACGAGTACATTATAATAATAATGAGAAATAAGTAAATATAACGAATAAACAATAATATTAAGACATTATTTAATATATAAAATTATTTATTAGTAACGTAATATCCAATAGAATATTAAAATATAATTAATATCACAACCTTAAAGATGAGAGTGAATACTGTCATTCATAATTCTATCGTTAAAGGACATTAAGACCTAATGAGTGTAAAGACCAGAGAATTTTAAGAAGTTTAAAGCCTTAAATGAATGAGAGACGAATTTGGCCATATAATCTATGGGTAAAACATAAATCTTTATGATTGTATGAAAGAAGCAAGAAATAAGTAGCCGGAGATGTTATGTGATTAATCTTAAGTGAACGCAATTTTAACCAGAATGGATTTATTGGCTGCAACAGTATGACGGAGATTGAGATTTCTGGTGGAATTGTTACAATAGATTATCTTACGTTATGAGGGATTCAATGGAAAAAGATGGTTAACCAGCCTTAGAATACGTAGGCTACATAGACTTAAGACTAAATATTGACACTGTTTTGTATAGAAAAAGTAGTGTTTCACTTTTAAGTAAGTTCAAGCCAAAATTTTAATTTAGTATTGTTTTAATTATTATTTGGATAATTATGTTAAATTTTGCTTATATTTCTATGCTCGTGTTCTCTTCTCTGTTTAAAAAAATAATGACAGCAATTATGTCAATAACGACACAAAACATTGGAATACTGCAATTTTATTATTGGTAACGACTATACATATTAAGTTGACAGATGTACAGTTGTAACTGAATACTAACAGCAATGGCGGTCTGAATTGTTTCAGATCATTTTAAATAGTTCCGCAACACTGGAAAGAAACGATAGATACGTAAGTTTTAAAACATTCATGGGCAATGGACTTCTGTCAGCACCAGGTGAGGAGATATTATTCTTATAATGTAAGGTTTGATTTTATCACCATTAGTTTATTTCTATTCAAGTATAATAATGTTTACAAAAACTCGCTTAATATGTAACATTTAACAATCCATAAGGGACCATTTTATCATAAAAAACTTATATATTTTTTTAAATATTCTGAGTAAGCCTTGTTTCTATTAATACAATCTTATAGTGAACTATTGTAGACATATGTTGTCTTATGCTAGTTTACTGGTAACTGAAAATAATATATAATGTTATTTATTGCTTATAATGTAACCATAAAAATGTTATTTTTGTTTCACAGTTAGTATCTGGAAGAAGTACCGGAAGGTAATAAATCCCATCATGCGGCCTTCTAATGTGGAACACTTCCTTCCTGTCTTCAATGACGTCGGTAGAAAGTTGTCAGATAAGTTTTCTGTCAGCTCTCCTCCTACTGACCGCTCGGATGAAATTTTTGACATGGCTTTGGATGCTATCATAAGTATGTCTTAACATATAAAGTCTGATATGCGCTGTTGTATAAATTATGTAGTTGACTTGTTAGGCATAAATGCTTGACCACATAAATATACGTAATTTCTCTGTTTAAAATATTATTAACGAAAATGAAATATACAAGTAGTCAACAAAATTAAAAAAAGTTAAACAATATTGTTTATTTAAGACTCTTGGAGCAATTTCAAAAATTTTAAATATTACTAAATGTTAATAAAAATAATAATTTTCCAAATTGTTAATTTTTTGGACGAAGCCATTCAAAATGTTACCTGATTCGTTAAAAAAAACCATTTGGAAAATTATTGTTTCTATTAACATTTAGTCGTATTGTTTATAATTATATTTTACAAGTAAAGTATGTTTTAATATGCTACGCAATTGAATATATTGTTCCAAAAACCACTAGAATTAAAATAATTTGTCACTGTATGACTAAAGTATGCTTAAATATACCACAGTTTAGCGCTGTGGCCTGTTTTAATTTATTTCCAAAGTTACGAATTGTGTGTGTGTGTGTGTGTGTGTGTGTGTGTGTGGGTGTGTGTATGTGTTTTATTATGTGAGAAATAAAAGAGATTAACTTGTTTTGATGGCAATGTTTGAAAAATTAATTTCAATGAACAGATAAAAACCATTGATGCAATCGATAAGAAGTCTAAGCTCTTTGTTTAATTTGTTTCAGGAACTGCTATTTCAAAGAAGGACTTTCCTAACGAAACAAAGAGAGATGTAAAATATCTTATCCATAGGTATGTTTAGAGATCATATAAGTAAATAAATCATTATTGTTTTAGCTATTATTTATCAGTTATTAAGGTATGAAATAGACCACAGCAAAGTATTACGTTAAGGGCATAGATTTTTAGTTAACCTTCATAATTTCCTATTTAGAGGAATACTTATCTTCTGTGTTATAAAGATGACATAGAAAGTATATAAAGGATGGTTTTCGTGGTGCTTTGCAGTTTGACTGATGGGTTGAAGCTTTGACAGAGTCTCAATGCCACAGTCTTGACTGCTTAGATGGGTTTTGCTTCTGCTTCTTTGTAATTCCGAGTTCGGAATACGTTCATCTTCTTAGAGTTAAAACCACCTGCCAACAAACAAGAAAATTATAGTCAATATGAAGGAAATATTTCGATGTCAAGTTCCGAGCCGGCTGTTACGTATCAGACGATTTGCTCTTCTCCCACATCTATGAAGAATATTATATGCATAATTAAGCTAGAATTATACCTATTAACAAATTGAAGCTTTTAACTTTATGGTAAGGTCGTACCTGTTATTTTTGTATTACAGTAATGTTGAATTTTCCTTTAATATTCTTTGATCTGATCTTGAACCATGATTGATTCTTGTATATTGTGGTATGTTGTATATTGATAGATCTTTGTTTGTTTGATGAAAATTAGTTCATAACAAAAACGATTTAATGACTAAAGAGTTGCAGAAATTACAGATACTACACCAAAATATTTGTAGTATGGGGAGTAATTTTGATGGCGTCTTCGCTGAAATAAATGGTAGAGGTTTGCATTCAGAAATAATAGTATTGTCATTAATATGGATTAACGAAAATGAAATAAAGTTTTACAATATTCGTAACTTCACAAATTACATACAACCTATCGGAGATCAAAGATCTAGTGGTATTGCTATATTTATTATGTCGGGCATTGAATCAATAAGTTTTGATATTGTTAACATTATTTCAGATGATATGTTAAAATTAGAAGTTTAATTGCAATATACAGCCTGCAAAGTTGTAGTAAAGAACTTTTTGAACAAAATTAACTCATATTTTGTGGACAACCATAGCTTTAATAATAAGAGGAATGTTTTTTTACTGGTGACTTAAATCTTAATTTACTTAATAATGACAAAACTATTGACAAATACAATACTTTTCTTTTCCCAAATGGGTTGAAGTGTTTAATAAAAGAACCAACTAGAATTAAAAGGAAAACATTGAAAATTGTACACAAGCTATTTACACACAAATAAGTTTAAATTTAAAAAAGATTACATTAATCACCTTATTGATATACAAATACATTTTTTTACCCATATCTTAAACAAATAAAACATTATTTTAAGCGGCTAGGTTTATTGCAGTGGTATTGCCACAATTGAATTTTAAATAGGGGATTTTATGTGCATGAAAAATCTTTCTTGTCCAAAATGTTTGATGTTGGAGAAGGATCATCTTCAGAGGCTTTGCTTTTGAGGCCCTGCTTATTTATAATAAATGTTATTGAATAAATATACTTATATGTATATTTACTAGAATTATTGTATTACATTTAAACTTGTATAAAGTGTTTATGTTTTATTCATGATAATCTGCGATATTGTATAGTTTGATTGCAGTATTAGGTTTATAAATTGATGTTATTACCATCTGTTTTTGATAAGTTTGTATTAGATTACTTTAGTTGTGATTGATTGTAAATACTTTCAAAAGTAAATAAATTCTTCATTAAATCAGGATTTTCCTGGACAGTAGTTTAAACTTTGATAACTGGAGAATTGTTACAGTGTCATCTATAAGACATTGATGGCAATTCTGTTCAGTTAGACCAATCTGTTGGATTATCAGTTAGACCAATCTGTTAGAGTAAATTAATAAGACAATGTATGCGTAGTTTGTATCACTTTTGTCTGACTGTCTTAGATTCCATCTGTAGAAAATAACCTGTGTAATAATTAGTTTTAGCTAACTAAAACATATTTCATAACTCAAAACTTTTTACGCAATTAATTGTAGGCTCGAAATTGAGAAAATAATCTCGTTTTAAAGATATAATCAATACACATCTAACTTAATTTTTGGATTTTCTGTTAAAGAGTTGTTGTTGAAGTATTTTTTAGTATTGTATAATTGTAGTAAGTCTAAGTAAAACTAAAATATATGGTAGCGTACACCTGACTTACAAATTTTATCAAAATTTTCTTTGAGCTCCTGACTTTAAAATGATATTGAGTAACCATTATGTTGTTAGTGTACCAGATATACTCATGGCACGTATATTCAAGATTTGGCTGCAAATAGACTGGTTGTTCAAGTTATTATACAGAAAAGAGTTAAAGTTGATTTTTGAAAAGTTGGAAAATCTCTTGGATACAGTGAATAAGGTTAGTGGTACAGTATTATGTTTTAACACTAAAAACTTAACTAAATAGTTTAATAGTTAAATATTTAGACATACAAATATATTACATTATAAAATATGAATTAATTAAAATTTCTCAGTCGCATGAAAGTTTGAAATGAGGACCATAACTTTTTAAGTCATCCATAGCAAATTTATGAAGTTGACTAAACTCAAGACACACTTTGAAAAATATAACTAATAATCATACCAATTATGTCTGTAAGGAGCAATAGGATAGCATTTAATGTCAGTATTATTCACTTCCTGGGACTAGACTGTGTATTAAGTATTTTTGTTGTATCACCAAATATAAACAAAAAAGGATACAGCGTAACGTTTCGATCCCACATTAAATTTAAAATTAAGCGTCTGTAACCCAAAGTCACATCGGTATACATGTATCAAGCCCTATCATAATTAAGCATGATGAGATTGGTGTTTTGAGAGTAAGGATATTAATACTTTGTGCCGAGGTAAAACTGTGAGCTACATCTGAGAGTAGGGCAGAGAAACTTAATTTTTATATTAAGATTTATATTGATTATCTTTATGCCATAAAATGCAACATTATACAATTAATGCACTGCGCTAATCTGACCCTGAAGTTTCGTTCACCTTTTTCCAGCATAGTGACCGGAATGTTAGCGATAACTTGAAGAATGTTGTTACTCAGCTGAGCCAGGGTCATGGGACGATCATTAAAAATCTGTTATTTGAAATAGCTCCTATAAAAATAGCTCCCCAAGGGGATAAATCAGACAGCGGTTCTGTCCAACGGAGATAAAATATTATGGTGGTAAGATGTTTCGGGAAGTTTTGCCGCTATAGACAAGCATGCTGTTTCTCCATCCTGCTAGAACAAGATTTCTCCTACATTCACCCCATGGAAAGTCAGCAAGAAAATCTCTTAAATCATAGTCTTAATCCTCCAAAACCACCAGTTCGTTTTATGAAAAATAACGATGGTATAATAATATTTTCTACACCAATTATGTGAAGTTCCTTACCCATGGAACAATAGAATGACTGCCAGAAACACAACCACACGGCGCAATATTGGAACGGGTATGGAATTCACATTGCATATCGATTATTGAACGTCCGTTTGTAAAGTATGCTTCAACAGCAAACGCGTACTCTACCTATAAATAAGAGAAAATTGTTTCAATAAATTAGAAGGTTACAGCATAGGGAGTCTGCGTAAAGACTACCTGATAAATTTAAAAAAACAAACATTTTACGACTATAGGCCTTCAGCGGAGCCAGCCTCTTATCATACAACACAGAAAGAAACCATTTACAAGCACTTTAAGCTCCTTTACTAAAATAAGACCATATAAAACTGTTCTAAAACTTAAAATTGCGTAATATATAAACACATGTATAAAAAACTTTGATCAGAGCTAAAAAGAGAATAAATTAATAAAGATAGTAGAAAAATAACAATTTAAAATAACTTGCTTTGCTTTCTGCCATATTAGTTGCAGTTTATTTAAAAAGTTGATCCTTGATAAAAATAGCAATAATATTTCTGACCCTATTAAAAGAAACAGTAATTGTGTTTTAAATGTAAATAAAATTAAATAAATCATTTGATAAAAGGAATATTTTTGAATACATCTGATTTCTAGAGGCTTTCAAATTACATACATAAAATATTTCTTAAATTACATAATATAGACTAAATTGCTATGACTATATAAAAAACACCCTGGTTGTTTTTCTGCGTTTTTATTATTTTGTTGTAATAATTAGAATAACATTTTACCTATTATTATTTAGCATAAAATATAATAAATAATAAAAAGTTCTTCAACTAACTCCCACCTGTGTTACCAAGAATGCTTTAATATCTACTTAAAACCCTATCCATTGAAATAATTCATAAAATCTTCCTTACACGGTATGGATAAGCCTAACCATATCTTTCTTAGTCTTGAAAATATGGAGCAAACGGTCACAGAAGCAATGCATATTCTATAGCATCTCAGTTATATAGTGAACATTAAAAATTTGGGCACATCAGCCAAGTTTCGTAGTCGAAGGTTAATAAGCTAAGATCTGGTTTTGATAACCCACGAAATAACTTAGATGCTATTGTTATCGGTCAGGAAAGCCCTATCGTTATCAAGTTGGATATCAAGTGTAACATACTGTACTCCACCTATATATACTCTATGTAACTAGATTAAACTGAGTGGATCAACACTCTTACGAGCCGCTCTCATGCATGAGTATGTTCCTACACCCATTTTCCCCACAACAGCAGACGCTTCACGACACCCAATTCAAATAAGCAAATTCCTCTGCCCCACCTAAGGACAAATATCTTTTCAAGTGCTGACATTGCATTATATTTAAAATTACGGGAAAGCACCTTTCCCCTTGCCATAGCTGGGCACTTTATAAGAAATAAATAAACGAAATGATAGAATATGTACAGATTATACATTTTCACAACACATTTAAAACATGTATTTTCTTGCAGAGAGTGAAGGCTGAAGGCGAAATTCGAACTAGAGTTCCAGAGTCAGATGAAATTAGTACACGTAAGTTATTTGTTAGTAGTAAACTATATTTATTATACGCTAATAGTTGTATTAGGGTTAATGTCAAGTATCACAGATTATTAAATCATTATAGTTCTATCAACAGCTGATTTCAGTGTTGTTTGTTGGTTATAATTTATTATTTAAAAATATTATCTTCTTGATTTTGCAATGTAATTTATATGAAGAGTAAGCGGCAACAGATAACATAATATGATTGAAAAAAACCTACATAAACGTTTGATCCACATATTTCAACTAAAAAAGAAGTCCTTTTTGTGAAATTAGCTCAAATTAAGGTATAATATACGAGATCGACCCGCACGAGAAAATATTGTTAAATGGCGCCAATTAATTCTACTAAGTTTTGATATCAAACATTTTAGAATTAAAATAAATTGATACGAAGGGCAGTTTTCAGAAAAATAAGTTGACAGCCTATTTTATTTTCAATATACATTGCTATTTATTACTCTTTGTACGTACCCGAAGGTAAAGAAGGTGCTTCATTAGTAAGCACGAATGAAAACGAAAATTATGGTTGCCTGTAAAGTCGGTTTTACGGGCGAAGATTTTACGTGACAACGTCTTTTTCTCGGTAGAATATTTATTGATATGAATATTATTAAATTGCATAATAGGAACAAGGAATTGAATGAAAATAAGAATTGCACAAATTTTAACTATAGAAATATATTTTGTTTACTAAAACATTGTACATAATTTGAAATTAATTAAAATCTGTTATTGTAAATGGTAAAGTTGAATAAAACATTTACTAAAATTGGAATTTGAAATTCTTGCTAAACACAGTTAAATTCTAACTCCGCGCGTGGTGATTGGTCGGTTTAGTTCGTTTGTTTGGTCGCACTGTTATGACAGGTTAGAGGTTATAATTTGTTATTTTAAATGTTTGACTAGCAATACGCGCTGTTTCTTCTCAATCGACTGAATTACGATTGATTGCAGAGTGATTTAAACTAATAATTTACTTAACACTATCAACATTTGTCAATAGTATGACATAACCTATAAACTCAGTTTCTCAACTTTTGTGTCAATCTAACAATTAATCAATCAATCATAGTTTACGATAATGAAATATCAGTGTACAATTATTTACCTTTATTGTTGTAGTTGTTGTAAATGACGAATCTAAGCACTCCACATTTTCACGAATAAACATAGTTATCTGCTTTATCCCGTGCGGCGGACCCACAGTTATCTGCTTTATCCCGTGCGGCGGACCCACAGTTATCTGCTTTATCCCGTGCGGCGGACCCACTGGACGGGCATCGTAACGTTACCGGGCGTTACACTTTTTCATGAGTGACTCCGAGCCGCAACCTAATTTAAGACGTTGTCACGTCAAAAATATATTTAATATAAGGTATGCATATTAATTAGTCATACATTTCAGTTTCTTTTCAAGAGAAAAGAATCAAATAGAAACGTTGTATGTAGCCTAATTAATTCCAATTGATCAAACAGTTATTTTTTCTTTCAGGGATGTCTGGATTAACGCTAATGGATGTAATTTGTGACAATCTGCCGGTTATAAGAGAAGATCATAATTGGAGAGACGAAGTCATGACATTGTTAGCAACCGTAAGTACAATAAATAATATAATTTCGTACACACTGATTGTTTGTTGGTATACAAAACAAATATGACTAGATTCAATCCTATCCATTGAATATCCATAGCAGTTAAACTTTATTACATCAAAGGAACATGATAACTTCTATTATAACAATAGCAGTTATCTTTGGCTTAACACGCTATTAGATTTGAATAACAAGTACGTAATAGGCATATACATTTTAAATGGATTAATGAAGAATTCGGAAATAAGGGAAAATTACTGGAAAATATTCTAACCTCTTGATCAATTTCAGAATAACTCTCTTAACTCAACGATCAATGTTTTTCGGTTTTGAAGTCAAACAATGAAATAGTTTTATAAGTACCAACAAAATACACAATGTTCGATGGAACATGCCATAGAACATGTCCACTTTCGATTCTTGCAAACTTTTTCCAGTCTGAATAATTCTCTGAGCCAAAGTAGAGTTTGACTGATGATGCAATAAAAAAACTGAGAGGTCTTCTGAAAGTGCAGCCTGTCCACCTCGGTGGTTATTTAAAAATATTTAAGTTACTCTGTCCCAGAACGTAAAATATTCATGTAACATTAAAATTAGGCACGAACACACACACACACACACACACACACACACACACACACACACACACACACACACAGAGACAGACAAGCGCGCGCGTGAGCGAGAGAGAGATTTACTTTCTGTAGATAACCTAATAGAACCATCTGTGACGATGGTTTGGTAAGGAAATACTACACTTAAGTTTAAACAAGCACAAAATTATCTTTTTAAGTCCTCGTCAACTAGGTAGAGACTAACCTTCTTATTTACAAAAAGTACCGTAAAGCTATAAAAAATGGGAAAAATACTTATTTAATTTAAAAAAGTTGTTAGTCCGTAAAAAAATTCACTTGCAGATTCCATGTTGTTATTTATAAATAACAGCTGATATTACACTGTAATATTAGTGTAATGGTCAATTTTTTTTTATTATAGGCGACCTAATGCATAAAATATCTTATGTTAATTCAACAAGCACTAAAGAGGAAATCTTAAAACCAAATTACTTTAATATTGTCAGTGATTGTTTTATTTTAGCGTCAAATAATTTGAAGTAAAAGGCAGGGTTTGCATTCAGTACCATTATTTTTAATCCAATGAAATTTGCATACTATTAGATTTGTTGAGTATTCCTTAGCTTCATATATCAAACCCTGTTTATTATTAAACGAAATATTGATGGAAGAAATAATTTAGTTACTCCTTTTCCAAATCATCTTTCTAGGAATAGTAAATCCACATAAGCTTATAACCATTCCTGTACTGCAGGTCTTCTCACCCTTGTTGAAACATCATAGTTCTATACCTTTTAATTAGGATGTTTTAAAGAAATGGAATTGAATCATAGGTATATTAAAATTCAATCTTGACCTTATTGCAATATTGTGAACTTACTTAAAATATACAATTTAAAACTGCTCTATATAGATTCTGGAGATAGATACAGATTTATTATAGCAATATAATTTGGTACGTCCACCATTATATATTTTTAGTCAGTAAGTAATTACCTGTTACAGGAGGCATATATTTCACAGCCTCCCTCTTGTATGTATCCTAAGTGAACAATAACATCAACCATGTTGCTTAATATTTGATATCGTATTGTTCTGTTCCAGGGAACAGATACTATTGTTGGCTCATTGTCTTTTCTACTTGTCACCCTAGGAAATTACCCAGAAGTCCAGGTAATGTTTAAAAATATGGTATATTTTCCTAGATTACTTATTTTGTAAAATAAAATGTGTCAATAAACGTTTAAAACAATGTTTAATATACAAATATTTACTTTTACACAAACACACACACACACACACAACAGTAATTTGCAGAGGTATATATGTAAAATTGTCCTTAATTGTGATTTTATCTAAAGCTTTTAAGAAAACACGGTCCTAACATACTGTAAAAAAAGTTTATGTACCTCTCCTAATTTGAATGCAGTATAAGCGCCGGTGCCGAAAACCGGTTTTCAATCGTACCAGTGGCCCTCCAGAAACTCATCAACTGAGTGGAATGCCTTAGACAACCAATATCCGTTTCAGACTATCTTTTAACTGGCTGATTTTGGTGATATTTTCAGTACACTCTGGATTTCGGTTGATTAATTTGACACCAGTCTGCAATGGCAGCCTTTAAAAGGCTACCGTTCTTTGCTGTTACGTTCTGTAATTGTCCCTGCCCCTAGTCTCATGGTGATGGAAGTGTCTCGCTTGTGCCATAGCACACTTCGACCAGAAATAGATTGTCACCTGAAAGATGTAATAAAGACTAGGCAAAGTCATTAACTCGAGCTCTCTGATGACACGAAATGCTTCTCTAAATTTTAGTTTTCGTAATACTCTGATAGCTTTCTTCTGGAGCCTAAACAATCTGCCTAATTTATATTTAGCACAACTCTCTCAAACTGCAATTCTATAAGAAAGGTCTGGGTAAATAAGCCCATAATAGGCCATTATTAATACATCAGCTAAGCAATATTTGGCAAGGTTACGCAAGGCGTAAAATCCCGATGTAACCCTGCTACAGACTTTTGGAATTTGGTCGTTCCAGGCAAGACCGCGATCAAGGATCAGTCCTAGGAACATTGTGGATTCTGTTTCTTCCAGGATGATCTGATCAATCATTACCGCTGGTCGAATAATAATCTCCTTTTGTTTCAAACAAAAATAAAAGTATCTAGATTTTGAACTATTTGTTCCAAGATTCATATAAGAAAATCCATGAATGCAAGTATTTAAATCAAAAAAAGTTTTAATTTATATTTCTTACTTTGATTTTGCTTGAAAACATCAAAGTAAGATCATCATCTACATAACGAATAATCTTTTTATTCTGAATCAATCATTTCAGTTGTACATTCAATAAATCCAGAACAGGCTTAAGAAATCATCCCTGAAAGATTTCATGGGTAATTTGTGCTTTTTCAGATACAGCATCCGCAATTTGTACATACTGGCCTCTTCTCTTAAGGTATTAGGTTATCCATCGGTGCGGCATACCGCGGCAACGGCGTATGTAATATAAATAATTTTGCATTAAAATATTAACTAGCAGTTAACTGCGAATTCGCTCGAAATTTCCTGTTGAAAAACAGAACTCTATATTCACATATTCTTTTTATATAACATTCTAAGCAAGTGAGATAATTGATAGTCACTCAAAGCTATTCCAATCTCCTGATCCATTTTAGATTTAATTTTAAACAGCAGTGTTTTGGGACTTGAAGCCGTAGATGAAAACAGTGGTTATTAGATTAATATTCTCTTCCATCATTCCATTATAATTTATTGAATTGCTCCGAAGATTTCAGTAACAATTGACATATTTAATGCCAGTGAGGAGGTATCCTTAAGGCGATGAATAGCAACTAATTATAGAATGCATGATTGGGTTCTGTGCATAAGAATGGAAGTAAGCTTATCTTAGATATACTCGTAAATTATGTTAGTGTCCATGTTTAACAACTTAAAATGATAAGGAAGACTGCTAAAGACCTTTATTTTAGGCTCTGCGTGTGAGTACTTCTGATAATTAATAATTATATTTATATTTTTACGCCGTTATATTATATTTTATTATATAATTATACTTTCTACGCCGTTGTTGGGTTTTTTTTTGCATGATCAAGAAAATATGCAAGAAAGTGAAGACTTATACTCATTGTAGTTTAATCCGGTCTGAGGTACTTCTATTATAATTGTGTATACATACACAGGTCTGAGAAGATATCTAAGTTTGGTTTTTAAAAGTCTTTAAATCTGTAGCAAAAGCTAAATGGTAACATAATCTTTAGTTTCTGCATTACACTACTGATCAAGCGTTCTATACTTATTATTTACTAAGAATTTCAGTTTAAAGTACATTTTACCAAAACTTACAATTTTATTATCTAAGTCACCTATAAAAGTAATTAAAGTAAATATTTAAATGAGAAGAGATTTTTATGTTTCTCTATGCTTTTAATACTATAAATATCATCAATATATTTTACATGGTACATAAGATTATTAAATATATAATTGTGTTATAATATAACATAGAACAGTCAAATACTTTTTGACAGATTCTTTTAATAAATAAAGTATCTTTGCTGCAATGCACTTCTTCTGAAAATGTTCACAACCTTATCACCAGCCCTGATGTCGTAAGGAAAAGTGCCGGTTTGTAACGGCACTAAAACTCCTTTCGACAAGGTATGACGAGGGAAAAGCTATTGTATTGTTGTTGTATACAAGATGTTGTCGGTGGATTACGCAGTGAATAGCTGTAAGTCCTGGTATAATTCTTTTGAGAAGACTTATAAACCCACGATATCGCCCGGCCATTGCAGGAGCTCCGTCTGTTGCCACTGAAATAATCTTTGTAAATGGAATCGATTTTTCCGTAAAAAAATTACTCAGAACATTAAATATTGATTCGCCTTTAGTGTAAGTCTCCAAAGTTCTGGCAAATAGCAATCCTTCGTGAATTTCTTCCTCCATATTAAATCGGACATATGCCAATAATAATGCTTCAGTACCGGGTAACGTTGACTCGTCAAGTTGTATAGAAAAATGAGTTTTTTGCAGATGATCGCATGAAAAACTTTAGATATCAGAGCTCATTTCATCAATGCGTCTTTGAACAGTATTGTTACTTAATGGAATTCTTTTTAGTACGTCAAATGGAGATTTGTGCAAAAACGTTTTTAAAACCTCTTCAACAGCGGGTAAAATTAATTGTTCTCCGATAGTGTGCGGTTTTCCATATTTTGCTATAAATAATGAGATATTTTAAGATGCCCGCAAGCCATCATCGTTACTTTGAGATGTTGAAACGAACATAATGTGCATAGTGGGTCTCTTTTCATATTTTTCCTTCAATGTTTGAAAACATTTTAAATATTTATATATTTTATAAGTATGACACCTTTTTAGATGATATTCGAGCTTTGATGGTTTCATAGAGTCATTGCTCAAAACTTTGTTGCATAATAGGTACATGAGCAATTGTTTGTCTACCTCCGATGGAACAAAACCATATTTCAAATAATCGACACTATATTTTCATTTTTTCTTTGCTGTAGCCATGTTTCGTGTCAGTTACCTTACCTGTAAATAAATGTTTTAGTAAACAAGTTTTTTTCTCAATGTAGGTATCACACCGCAGCCTTTGTCAGCACACGGAAATAGATTTACGGCTTGGAAAGGGGCCAACTATTAAACCACTAAGACAAATACAGACGTTTTCACAAAACTGTATCAATTTTAAAGTACCTAATTTACCACTAACTTTTAATAGTACAAATAAAAATTGGTTTACTCAGTATCGAATACTGATCATATTTGTGCAGGAAAGAAATAAAAGTCGAAATCCAAAAATTTTCCATAAAAACGATAACTAACATTTCATCAAATCAATAAGTTCACGCACTCCGTGTATTTGCGTATTTTCTTGTCTGCGGCTTCATTGTTAAAACGGGACAAACCGGCATCGAAGCTCTAGCCCCGCCCTTTTCCCGTTGCCCGCGCACCGCTCGCTCTTTCCGAAAAGGAATAGTTTTGATAGAATAGTTATTTCAAAATGATTGTGAAATTACTGTTTTATATAGAATTAGTAGTTATTTGCAAGAAAAATTACAAAATTAATTGCTATTGCTTATTCGGCCTTTTTAGAGAGGCAGTGCTTCTCTCGCGAAAAAAAAAATCAATTGAATAAAACGTGCTGTGTTTATCTTCAAATCGAAAGAGGACAATTAAAATATCTGTAAGTTCCTAAGTTACCTATATATACAAGCAGTTGTGATTAACCGGCTAGTACACGTAAACAAAATACTTAAGTACTATAACAAAAAAAGGTAGGCCTATGTACTTACTTTCCTCCGGCACTAACAAACACTGATATAAATTTTCTCACACCTATTTTCGAAATTCCGGAAAACAAATGAATGAGTTTGCCTTTGGCATCAAGTATTTATAGTGGTGATTAAGTTCATGCCTGAACAAGCATTAAGCATTGTCGGGGGGATAGCGCTTTGCAAGTCTGTACATGTACACGAAATTGTATACGTAATATCGAATACGCAAGTTTGGGCAAGTAACAGTCGCTTGCCTTATTAAAATATTATCTGCTTAGTTAGGTACTTAAAACAATATAGGTAGGCCCTTATTAAAAACTATGCTTACATTTTTGCTCTTTACTATCAAAAGCAGATAATTTTTCGTGGACCCCCATTAATATCTTATGGACCCCCATTTTTTGTTCACGACTACGTACACCCCCAGCAAGTCTCCCGTGGACCCCTGTGGGTCCACCTGGACCACTTTAGGAATCACTGTTTTATATGGAAACGTATATATCCTCGACAGGAGCAGTAATGCATCTGTTACATCATCCGATCAATCGCATATTTGAATTATTTTATCCCGTTCTTATCTTTTCTGACATATTGGTTTCACATATTCTCCTTGAATAAAGGAGTTTTAAGTCCTTTAACAGCTCAAAGTTATTGCAATTCTTATGGTGTGGATTGTATTCCATTTAAAAGAGGTAAATTTATTTTCCCTGGTGCTGTTCCAGGATCATAAAATTATTGACTCACTCATAATCAGGTTCTAGTGTAGGACTAGTTACAGGTGAAAAGTTTAAAGCTGGAAAAACTGTTATGTTGACAAAGTAACAGCCAAATAAAACGTCTAACTTTTAAAACAAGGATAAACAAGCAATAATTTGTTTGTCTAATGACCAGATGTAGCACAAGCAGATCAACCAATAAAATAAATATAAATTCACTGTATTATGTAGTTTTGGTCTAGATGATATAAAAACAATTTCACCTTTTCTTAGAAATATTCAGAAATAGATCAAATTTATCATTCTTTCTTGTCTTGAAGATCATTTTAAAGTCCTCCCTGCTGTAAATTATAACTGTTTTCAGTCAAGAGGCAAATGTGGTCCATTAAAGGCATCTATCATGTATTTTTATAAATATAGTTATTTAAAACTTATGATTCATATTTTATTAATTGCATTATTTATTTATGTATAAATCTGCGTTCAGGATAAGATAATAGAGGAGATACAGGGAGTGATGGGAGATATGGACCGTGACGTCACCGTTACTGACGTTAACGCCATGACGTACCTGAACCAGGTAATCCTGGAGAGCATCAGATTGCACGGTAGCGTTTCTGCAATATCGAGGAAGGCAACGAAGGAAATTAAGTTATGTAAGTGGAACTATAGTGACTAGAATTATACATATTTGTATCTGTATGTACATTGTAAAAATATATACTATACTATCATAAAAGTTAACTAACCTTTTCTCAAAAGTCAAAGTAAACAGAATAATCAACAAATTAACTATTGCTATATGAGAATAAATAGGAAATTTAATTATTCTATTTGAAAAATGTACAAAATATTTCTTTCTGTAAATTGTAAAAAAATAACATGTTATATATTAATGTATATAATGTATATTATGATGATCTATAGCCGAGTGCACACTACCCGCTGGAAGTCGAATAGTATTGGTGCTCCTAACCATGGGTTATGACAAAGAACGGTTTCCTGACCCTGAACAGTTCCTACCTGAACGGTTCTCTCCAGAAAAACAAAAAGAACGACACAACTACTCTTTCCTGCCATTCGGCGGTGGTCCCCGCAACTGTATAGGTATGCTGCCATTGATTATATTTTAACAACACACTTTAGTAGTTTAAGTTCATACTGTTATATCTATTTCAATTAAGTTTCAAAGCTTTATCTCATCGGCCTTTAAGGCAGAAAATCACTCGAATAACTGTAATGTGATAACAATTTTTAGAAAAAATTTAAGATTCTTTAGAAATTATTCTAAATTAATCTAGAATTTTGGAATATAATTTTTTGTATAATTTTTTTTTAAATTTAGAATTAAATTATTCTACTCTTTAACTTCACCCCTCCACTCTTTAAATCCCTGCTATTTAGAAATTTCAGATTTAAGGTATGCCGATAATGGTAATAGCCGTGTCCTCTCTTTCCAACTGTACTTCTCAAAAACTCCAATACTTATAACGAAGTTTTCTCGAGTGAGGATTTTGACTTACGTCTCTCTGAAAGCCTACGAGTCTTTCGGTTGTAGTCTAACAGAATATTGTACTCAATAGTGGCCTCTCTTGAAACCAGGTCCATGGCTTGCCACCCTGGAAATATTAAACCCTTAAAGCTTTAGTGTATTTACTTAACACATTGAGTTAATCCGTAAAGTTTAAATAAAAAATCTAAAAAGATGTATTTTAAATAATATAATGAACCGGTAATGAGCAGTTGAAATTTTCAAAGTTAAAAAACTAAGGTACGGGAATGGAAACAAATTATTTTGAAAACATTTGCATTGATTTGAATTGAATTTAGTGATAAGTGAATACCTTGAACCAAGCAAGTGCAGGACATTGATATTTTAGAAGGAATGCAGAGTCTCACCATTAAGAATTACTTAAGTATATACTAAGGTGATAATGGCTTATTTTGCGTAACGTGTTCAACGATTCACAAGAAGATTATGGGGTAGAGATACCCCAATTGGCATATTTTATATCAGGAACGCTTCGAATACAGTTTCAAAATAAGATTACTGCTACTCACTTGTAGAGTAAAAAAAAATATATCCGCCGATATCTTTAAAAATACATAACCATACTACATCCAAATAAATTAATGTAGCTACTTAAAATTTGACTAAAATATAATTAATTTGTAGTTATTTGCCCAAAAATGAGAAATATAACATTTCTTACAAAATCTAAAAAATTGCCTAAAAAAGCAACGTTCTTAATTACAATCAAACGTGCACAATTTTATGCTTAAATATATATGTGAAATAACTTTCATTCAAACAATAATTCATTTTATAAGTTTTATAAATATACTAATTAGAATTTGTTTGTCATAAACATTTATCTTACGACGAATATAATAATAATAATCTTTAAACATGATTTTACTAGACATTTCATAAAAAGAATAGACTTAAAAAGGAATTGTAATTAGAATTCTGAGTTTGAAATAGTAAAGTTATCTTCTATAAATTTTTGATGATTACAACATATTGATAATCCGTATATGAAAACTCTCTTCAAACTGGATTGAGAAATAACTTATATGTATGGGTTGTTCAAACGAAAGGAAATAGTTTTTTCAAAGGTTTAATAAATGTTACAGTAGAGAGAGAAGGTACCATTAGCTCTTCTAGGGGCAATGTCAGTGGTCTGTCCAAAAACTGACGAGAGGTTCGGTTGAACAAGGGCTGAGACAAAATGTACGTATTATTATGGTAAACCAAAAATCCCCCACATTCTTTATATATAACTTTCAAATTTAAAAAAATTTAAATTCTGCTCTTTTAAAAACTGTTAAATATGTCATACTCAGATATTGTTGTGTTTTTAGGGAAGACCTATGCAATGGTCATGATGAAGACAGTCCTGGTGCATGTGCTGAGACGGCTGCGAGTGAAGTCACACACTAAAATGTCTGAACATACAGTACGAACTGAGGGTGGTGATACACCAGAGCTTTCCACTCCTGGTCACCTTCCATCCTAGATAAGCAAGCGTACACTTCTATGTTTTACTTGAGAACATGTCCCATTGAAACTGGATGGTCTTCGAACATCTTTACTTATTTTAAATCGCTCATGAATTATAAATGTGGGTAAACTATTAAATGTAGGCTACTTGTTTTTATAGTGTCAGCATTAATTTACAAAACCCTACCATGTTTACAAAGATTTTGCAGAGTGAGCTAGGGATAATCCCTTTCTTTCTCTTATATCTTATACCTTGTCATCCAAATTGTATGCACAATGAAGGGATTTTGGGAACCATAGGAGATTCAGCAAATGTTAAAAGTACAAAGTTTTGCGTAACAACAAGATAATAAAATCAATGTGGTTAACTTAACTATTGGTTGCGTCCTCATATTTTTATATATTTATACATTCTTAAACAGCTGATCGTAAAATTTGTACAGCTTTACCGACCCTACAATTATTGCAATAAAAATCCTTTTATTAAAAATGATTGGAGTATATAGTGTGAGCTGATACCAAAAAATAAGTGCAGTGAAACATCAGGTTTACCAACCATCTGACTAATAGAATAAAATTTATTTTTAAATTGCCATACAAAAGCGGGTTTTTATCATTTATTTGATGAATACCTCAAGGAAAATATTTTAAATTTGTATTTTTGAAAATCATAGAAAATATTCTTTATTTTAAATTAAAAAAAATGATTTGTTGAGTTTGCAATGTTTTAAATATAAGTACTATTAAGAGAACTGTGAAAGTTTAGACATTTAGACTTAAATACCGTTGTTTAGCTCAGCGAGTGAACGACGCAACCAATATTTGATTCAATCAAACTGATTTGTTGGTCTTGTTATTACTCACAACTTTGCCCATTTAATAGTTGCTGTATCTTTTACGATTTCCAAGATCCCTTCAGTGTGCATAAAATTTGGAACTATATATGGAATTATATATATGTATATATAATATCCATATACCGTGTGTTCCAAATTTTACACAAATACCAATATATATATATATATATATATATATATATATATGTGTGTGTGTGTGTGTGTGTGTGTGTGTGTGTGTGTGTGTGTGTGTGTGTGTGTAAAACTTGTGCTTTTTGTGCTTTATTTAATTCTTCAAGATTATATTAAAAATAATACGGTTTTATTTTGTGCTAAATCCTTATTTTGAAGGGAAATAACTAAATAAACTTTTACGAGTATCTTGTTTCTACTTAGGTGGTCAAACCATATTATAGGGAATTCAAATAATAGGTTTAACATTTCATCCAGATTACTTATACTCTGGTTAAATGTGATGAGATCATATAAAAGGCAGAAATGTCGAGTTAGAACTAATGTAACTCCTCTAAATCACTGTCAGTAAATACTTTTCACGTATCTTATGCATAGAAATTAATTTTAACGGGAAACTTTTTAGCAATTTTGACTCTCTAGGATATAAACTATCAAGAACTATCGCACAAAAGAACGGAGGACGGACAGACGGGAAACGACATGGCTCTGTGTTGATCCTGAAATTATGATATTTATAGATACTACTACAAAGTCCAACCCTGCATGTTATGCAGGACAACATAAACTAGTATCTTCTTGTACTTTTACATGTATGGAAAGTCGTTATCAGAGAGCACAAATCCTCTTCAAACATTACTTTGGCACAAATTATAATTAGTCTGTGTAATTTGGACACACGGGACTAAGAGAGTAAGTCCTTGTTTACTCTGACACCGGGTTTACATCCTCGGGATAAAATACACAGTAAAAATGCAAATGGAGTCTTAAAAACAGATAAGGGTTTGCGATGTTATATGAGGCAATGCATTACTTTATTTTATCAGTTTTGAAAAATGTATTCTATTTTGTTTAGAAATTGAGATAAAACCAAGCATCTATTTGGTTCACTATGACTTGAGTAAGATAATAATGAATTTTTAGATTTTAATATATTTTTGATACGCGCCTTTATAACGTTATACAAATAAATAAAGAGAAGATAAAAAAGTATATAATTATTTTCACACTTTTGATTCACTCGTATTTTAACACTCGTATTTTAACCTCCTTTAACGATAGAAATGGTTTCCTATAGGAAATGTCCATATAGATTTAAAGAAAAAAAAGATAGTGTGTGTATATGTATATTGCTCAATTCTTTTCGAATCGACTATAAAATCGAATTAACACTAAGTGAACATGTTTTAAAGTGTTATTCGCAACATCGTATTTTAAATTAATAATTATACACATTTATTTAAAATTGTTTCAAATATAATTTCATAGCTCGGACAATAAATCCAAATGTGACTTTATTGTAGCATCATATTTACTTTCGATCAGCCTTTATTTTACCAAAAGTATACAACTCTTTTTGTTTTGAATATAAAACTTATTTACATACAACACTAAATAAAAAGTCTAGCAATCATTCAAAACTAAAGGTTCTTCTTGTAATAAAAAATTCTAGTAACATTTTTCCACAGAATACGAGGTGACAAAATCTCTTACTTTTAAATCTTCTTTACAAATTTTTAATCAATCAAGTAATATCAAACAAGTAAAATATTCAATAAATTGCTATTTAAATTTACTTTAAAAAAGAATTAAAATTGAAATTACTTAAAATATATACTTGTGAAAACTGCAAAAAAAAACTATTAAAATATATCAGATGTACTCAAAAAACGTCAAACTTCCATAAGGTTACAAATCCAAAATTTAAAATTACTTCGGAATTCTTCTGAAACCAAACCGTTACATTACATTAAACATTAAATCGCATTGACATACATTAAACAGACACTTCTTACTTTAACATCAAAAACTTATGCGGCTAGAAGACGAATGGAGTTATCTAGTATCATCATTGGACAGCTAGACTACCTCTCCTTTTTCTTCGTCTCATTCTGACACTCTTTATTTAACAATAGAAGCCCGGGTGGGATTTAATAAACAGTGCTTTGACCAAATTTTAATCTTCGCATACCTGTTGTGTTTTTATGTTGGTGGCTGTGGGTACGTATTTTGCAGGTGAGGAGTAAGGATATACAGATTGGAATAATTAGTTTTTATTTACTATAAAAATATACATGTGTCTTCTTCTCTCGATTTAGATGCACGCTAGACAACAAAACACAAGATAACCAACAAGATAAATTCATGATCATGCTATCTTTATATAGATATAATTTATTGCTTAATTATTAACCCTTTTACAACAATAGCTATAAACAACGATTGTGGACACGTTATTGGTTATAATTATACGAGAAAATAACATTTACTTCAATGCAATTTACTTAACTTATAATGTAGTCCATATATGACTACAACGCTTGAGGATAGTTTTGAAATTATCATTTTGTCCCTTTATCGCTTAAAGTCACATTTTAACTTTATATCACTTTTGCTTATCGTCTGACAATATAACTTACCTGCAAGAGAAATAGATATAAGAAAGGGGATATATTGATCATGAAGTCTATTTTTTTCTTTTTCAGTTTTAATTGTTACACGTAGCTTTCTTGATAGTAGCTCCATTTTATCATAAGGTGTATATGAGCTGATTTAAGATATCGAGGCGAAGTACTAGCCGTACTGTAGTTTCTGTGAACTATCTCCATTCCATTTTTATATGAAGTGTGCATCTTATGTTGTATCGATATATCTGTGTTATATCGGGTTATTTGTACTCCTGATTATTTGATGTTGGGTTTTAAATCACGATGGTATTTTTTAGACATATACGGTTTTAATGTATTTTATAAAACCTTGAAGAAGACTGTATGTATATTCAGTTCTCGAAGCCTTGCGTTGTATATCTGCTGTAACGTATAACGATGACAAATGGCTAAAAAAACTCTTATAATTTTTTAATTATTCACAATCTGTGTGGAACATTATTACAAACAGTTCAAAGATTGTTAAATATGTTAACCTAACAACACTAAACAAATACTGGAACTATTTCACTTATATAATGGAGAACACTCAATTAAAATAACTCATACAATATAGGAGTGTTACTTTTTTTAAACCAGAGGACCGGTTCAAACTACAAGAAATTGTAATATTAACCGAGTAGATTTTCAACTAAATCAAATATTACCATGAATTATTACTTACAAAATGTATACGTCCATTAATTATAAGAATAACAAAAATGGTTAGTTCAAAAAATTTACGGTAAGTACACAAAAGTGTAACAGCCTCACTAAATTGTTTTCTTTGTCCACAGAAAGTTTCATTCACAACATTAAAGTTGTTACTCGTGCTCTGAATGATGTCAGTTCTCAAAAGGTGCAACCAAGACAAAGAAAGCGCTTTGGATACTGCCCAACTAAGAACCTTGGCTAAGGGAGTAGTAGTAGAATACCCATTAGTTCAGGAGTAGTAGATAAATCTAATGCCACCTAGCGTACTGTGCGCCATCGCACCACGTTAGTTTTAAATTTGAAATTTGACTAAAATCCACTAAGCATAAATACTTGTTGGACCAATTCCAGAACGCTGTGGACTTGAACAAAGATAGAATCAAGAATTGTATACATTCTTAGACGGCGAGTAGTATCCAGGAAACACGAGGTCGGAACAGCAAGGGCAAATCTCAATAGTCACGCTATACTTTATATCCAGATATAAACTCTGAACTTTCAACAAGGGCGTCATCTGAATTTCAGTTGGCACAACTGAATATAGTAATAATTTCTTAAGATAATCGTCATTTACAAAACTATTAAAATTGGGAAAATTGAACCCTATAACGTGGCGTTCTAAGAAAAGAAGTGTTTTATGAATGGGAAAGGAATTAAAGTCTGCCTTTTTAACTGACCACCAGATTTATTACATCATTTTCCTGCGTCAAAAATGACTTCTGTTGCACTTCAGTAGTTTGAGTGAATATTTTTATTTACCACGGTTATTACAAAATTTCCTAACAGAAAAATTTGAGAAAATAAAAAAAAAACAACGGGACATATTATGTGTTAACATTGAAAAAAAGCCATTATAAGATTTACATGTTACAAAAAAGTACTTACGAGTTGCTATAGGAATAATACTACATGATTGGAATACTAAATTCGTATATCTGATTATATAGATTTATCCACACAATATGTCGAGAACCCATCGGGCTAATTTAAAATATTGATCAAACGCTTCATTTATACATTTAAAACAATAATATCAAAGTTTTACATGTTCGTAATATTTGGCTGATTGCAAAAGAGGGTTGTAAATCATAAAGATATACAGAAGATAAGGTGAATTGTAGATTTTTAATGCTGTAAAAAAACTTCATTTAAGGGGTTTTCCATATGAAGTTCATATTAAACGTCGTCGTAGGTCAATAAACAACCAGTTTTATGATTGGATGTTCGGATATCGGATATAAATGGTTATAAAGTATACTGAATTTCATAATTGTATGTCTATGTATTAGTACAAAAACACGGTGCAACTAAAAATACCCCCACACATACAAGAGAGCACATTTACCAAAGCATTTTTAAATTTAGTACATACGAAGATAGTAATGTTATCATGGATGAATATTTAAATATGTTTAACGAATATCCGTATAAACGAGATTCAGAGGACAAAAAGACTATTTAAAGTTCTAAAACTTACTTCAGCAAGCACTGAAAACAAAGTTACTTGAATAGAGAACTTTTAATTCAAACGCAACACCTTCATTAACTCAATGTTTTGAAATAGCTTTCTTGAAACTTTCAATGGAGTTGATGCCCTAAAGCAGAAAACAATATTTGAATTGTTAATGTTCGCTATAATGGAGGAGCAGCGTATTTAAGTAACTGTCGTGAGTAAATATTTGAGAGCGTAATACCTCTAGGCCACGCCGTGAATGCAGATTACTTCATATTATAATATGGTAAAATGATTTACTCTGTATTTTATACAAAATTACCTTCTGTTGTTTCCTGTGAAATTCCAAACTTAACTCTTACAGTTATACTTTTATTTTTATTCCTAATTCTCTTTAAATATTTTTAAATACTTAAAAATATTATCTATGTGATATTTCTCATAATATACATAATATAAAGTTATGAAAGTACTTTTAAGCTGTTATTACAAAATAATATATCATTTTGAGAGTTAATACAAATTTTCTTATTTTTGCGTTATAAAATTGTTTTTTCCAATTTAGGGTTGAAATGCATATGTTTAATTCCATCATGTGTAGTTATACAAATAAGTATGTAGCATGAAAGGATTTAATTTATTGCAATAACAATATATTTTCATCACTCTTTGTACTATTACGATTAACTAAAAAGGTTTCCTACACACAGTTTCCTACTTTTATAACTAAAGTAGAGGTTTTTATGTACACAGAAATGTATCAGTTTCAGTTATATGCGTTCAGTGAACACATAAATCTTAGATACTTACATCAAATACTTCTGATAATTGTAAATGTTTAAACTATCGCTTTTAATACTAATGTCAAGAAAATGTAATTTTGAAACTCTAAACGTTTCACACAAGGTTATTAAATTCAAAAAAATAAAGTTAAAAGTCGGCAGATTATATTATTTTATTTTTAAACACTTTCATATACAACAGTATTATTAGTTAAAATATTTAAAACTAAACTCTGAGTTGATTTGACTTTTGATAGAACGCCAAATGGTTAGAACTCAGGATAGTAATTATGAATACATTAATAAAGTAATGTATCGGAATACATTCACTGTCAATCAATTTACCTGCACAAGCAAAAGTTTTAACATCTGAAATCGAAAAGTAAATGTTTCTCTAACAATCTTATAACTTGTATTCAAATTTAGCAAGTCAATACTTTTTACTATCAACATATGAATTTAAAATGGGGGTTATATATTTCTCTCTACGCTCGTAAGTTTTCAATTTAATATGTATATTATTATAAATTCTTTATTTGAATTCAAAATCCTTTGACTATTGGTAAAATTTATAATGATCTCATTATGATGAATTTGTTGATAAAGAATCATTTAGTTGATTTATACAAACCTTTTCTAGGAGTTTGTTTCTACTTCTTTGCGCTTAGTCTAAAACCATCAACTCTTTGATGTATCCCTTTATATGCCCGAATATTATGTTTAGATTGAGATGAATTTCATGAAATTTTAGACATATTGCTTTAAGATAGGAAAATGTTTTTGAAAAGTAATCGATTTATTATTTGTTGTTCTTACTGGATCAGGAAACAATGCCTCGAGGAATGAATAATCTTGTGATAGACTAATATTTTATAATGTTAAATTCTACATATTACGGAAGGTGACAGAGATTTTCCAAAATTGTTTACCATTCACTGATAATATTATAAAACTTTAAACTAGCTAAATAACAAATTATGTTAAAGTTTTTAAAACGTTGGTCTATTTCGGATACACAGTTACCACACAAAACTTATATATTACTGTTTTTGAATCGCTGAATGACAATCTTAAAAACCTTTCATAATTTTTCTATCATCTAAAACTACTTGTATTATTTCTTAGGCGTTCTTAATATTTATGACCTGCTATTAAATATTAATGAGGAGCTGCAACAAACGAATTTATTTATTTCTATTTATCTGCCTGTCTGTATTCATGACTTCTAGAAAGTTAAACATTAGCTTTGAAATTTTCCATGAAGCTTCATTTCTTAAAAAAAAACCGTGAGATCAACGATGTTGCATATTACTTCATAGAATTAGTAAAGGGTAAGCGGACACTTTTACATTAGTCTCAAGGATAACTTTGATGGTAAGGAGAAAATCTTTGAATAAAATTAATTGTGAACAGACGGAATATATTCATATCCTGAGCTTTTAACATCTGACATATTGACATATTTAGTCTAAGTACCAAAATAAAACAAAGTTAAGTCAAGAAATTTTGCACTTTTACAACTTAGGAAAATATTTGTTTGTAGCACGTAGTTTTATAATTTATATGTTCCTATAAATCATAGTTTATAAAAATGTTTTTGTAAATTATTCAATACAATTTATGAAATGATTTATTGCCAAAGAATTGATGAAGACAATTGATCCTCTAATAAGGAAGTGAAAATGGTTTAAATGGCCTAAAATTCTAGTGTAAAATAAAAGAAGCAAACACGTCTAAACTGATCCATTCCACAGGAGAGATTAAATAGGATTGAACAATGTGAAGGAGATCCTGCTACGCGCGCAGGCGGGAATCTGCCAGGAAGCTTAACTTGTGTGTTCGATGTGGCAGAAGGGCTTTACTCTAATCTTATAAAATAAACGAAAAACTCCAATTTAAGTTTACGTTCCTCCTAACTGGGCAATTTTCTTTTCCTGTCTTTACAAATAAATTGAATAATTTTTATGTCATAGAACTTTCATACCATTAAAATTTAGTTTAGCTTATTATTCAATTTGTAATATAACATGGAGTTTCACTCCCTTGTTGAATTAAGTAATAATAAATTATATTTAGTAGGAGTATTTTATCCGCTATTTAAATATTTGGCGTAATCGATGAAAGAATAACAATAGTTTAATTTTTTTTATTATGGTTAACTGCATATTGTCTTCTGACTTATGTAGCCAGTGAAGAGAATAAACTTATATTAGAAACGGTTTAGATATCTGAAGTATAATGTGACTTAAGTTTAATACTTGAATTAATTAATGGAAACCTATGCCAGGGATAATTGTCTAACACGTTTAATCGATCATATTACAAGGAAAATATAATATTCCATATAATTTTTTAATGTTCTGCGTCGGTCTATCTCACTGGAAAGAGATAAGTTCTGAGCTAATATTGCGCTGTTCTGGTGTGCAAATATTTGCAATGAAAACATAGCCATAACCGAGCTCAAACAGAAACCCACTGTGGACAATATTCGTGCCGTTCGTTATCTGTCGTTTATTGTCTGTCCATCAGTGATTTAACAAAGCAAAACCGGTGTTTCAATAATAACCGATTGACGGATCACAGCTTTGATAAGAATTATAGCTGCCGCTAACAATGGTTAAAGCGTTTATTTACCGAAATAAAACTGTTCCATTTCCATTTCTTTGTATTAACAGTTATAATAAAGGGCAAGTAATTTGTTATACTTGCCTCATTATTAACACGGATTTCCTTCACAGAGAATCCTGATATTATATATTTCTTGGTAATTGAACCTAAATATCTTCCTTATTTCACACTCGAAGTTAGGGCTATCTTGTCTGCTATTACGGATGGACCAACGGATTAAGGGTGACTTCCTGACTACCACCAATGACAGGACAGGCGGGCTGTTTGCAAGGACAGGAATCCAAACAGCAGTTACGCTCGAAATTGCTTCACTCGGATACCGATAGACTGCGCATTGCCAAAAATACAAAAAGTTTCGTCAAACACTTTACTTCCTCATTATTATAATATAAGGTCTTACTTAAAAAACATCGCTAAGGTGATGATGCATTTTTTCGCAAAAATTTGTATCTTTATTCTGTGAAGTCTCTCGTGAGCACGTAATGCTTGCAAGTCAGCACTAGTTTCCTACCATTTATAGGTATAAATAGACATTACTTATACCCAAACTTCAAAATTTTTCACAATTACGTACAGGTGACAAGATATTCTTTGTCATTGGCTTGGTTTGGTAATAGGACTTTGGAAGTTTTACACATTAACATGTTAAAACTCAACAGTGAAGAGAGAAAGCTAACAGGTGTTTAAAAAAAGAAGCAGGGTTCAAGCGAGGAATTAAACCAGAGCGAAAATCTAAGTATGGCGGAATAAATTCAAGGAACGGACAAACTAATTACACTGTTAAATGAACGATGGTCTCGTGTACAAAATACAAATGGACCAACTAATCAAGAGTAATTTATAATACCTCATGTAGCGTGGGAGTTATTTCCCAAATGATGTTTTCATTGTTTATGTTTCAATTGTGATGGTGGAAACAAATGTTCAATTATTCAAATTTGATTAGTGAACAATGTGTTTTTATTGTACCGTGGAGCATAGCTAGTAACACAAACGCTTACAGCAATCATCGCTAGGCCTGATAATCGTACACGTCATCATGTGAGTTTATTAATATTGCCTGCTGGTTTACGAGTTGACATTTTCACATAAATCTTCTTGTTCCCTTTCTACACTTAATTTAACTTGAGTTCCTTAGGCGTTTCTCTAGCCACCTGATACGAGTGTAGTTTACGGGATTGAACGGCGAGAGATTCATTGATGCAAATTGTGATGTCTTGAGCAAAATTCCTAGTCAGCTTTCAGGCACTTACGTTTGAGACTTATATTTTTGTTTAAAAATCTCCTAATATCATCGTATTTAGAACTGAATTTTCTGTTGCCCGGACCTAGATGACATGGTTTCCCAACTGAAAACAAGCATCGAACATATTTACACTGAATTCATCAAAGTAAATTACCATGGAAACTTTTAAACGAAAATATTCCGTATCTTAATTTTTAGATATGGTACTTTAAGAGGCTATCAAATGATTCCAGTGAGAATACTGGAATAAATCATATACGGCGTTTTAACACGTTTCTTTTTATTTTAAATCTTCATTTTTATTCTCTATCTCTACAGCTTGAGCTTTAAGGGCTTTAAGGGCGTACACGCATTGTTTGGATATCAGCAATTTCGGGACGAGTTAGCTCTAGCGTCTTGCAGATCCTAGTTGGCTAGGGTTTCAGTTTTTATAATGGTTAGGGTGAACTATAAGATATATATAATATATCACCACTTTTTGTGATTCAATGTTTATTGAAATTAAATAAGGCTATTGCCATTTATACAATTTAATGTAAATAAAAGTCGTTTGATAGGTGTTTGGTCTCCCGATCATATGTTAGTTTGCTTATTTAAACGCATATGTGACAGATACGGCTAAATAAAAAATAATTTAATCGGAAAAAGTAAGCGCTCTGTGGTGTAATGGTAGCACATTCACCCGGCAAGTGAGAGATCCGGGTTCGACTCCCGCCAGAGCTAGTACTTTTTGTGATTCAATGTTTATTGAAATTATATATATATATATATATATATATATATATATATATATATATATATTATATATATAAAACAATAATAAGCACTTTGTTAATTTTGAACAGTGCCCACGGTGTTGTGTTCTTCGTAACAATAAATCGCTATATTTGTAAACTTTGCTATCTACTGTAAGAGTACAATATATTACGAGGAATAAATGAGTTACCTCTCACAAAGTTATATCTCAGTGAAATATGACGATTTGAAGTGACAGTTCTTGGAGACATCAGTCATTTCACTCCTGTCACCTTATTTTTCTCATCATTTCAGGAAAAGGAGTGAATAAAAGTAGTTACTTATATACGTTGCTCATTACTTTTACTATGTTTTTTTAATACACCATATCATTTGTCAAGTCATAATAAATAAATAATTTCAATTAGGTCTATTTTGTTAAAACAGCAAATAAATCTTTAAAATTATAACAACAAAATGTACGCATTTATTACTAGTTCAAGCATATATTAACTTTACCAAATAATCTGACTTAAAAAGTCTGATTTATTTTTTATTTAAATCTGATTTAAAATACATTATAAAAATAGCTATAAAATTCGTTTTATTATTCTTTAGCGGAAATGTATTTTAGTATATTATTATTTTACAGGTGTGAAGTATAATCGTTCAAACATAAAGTGAATGACTCGCACTGTTTCTTTATATTACAGTATTTAATTGAAAGAAGGTTTGAACGAATGTGCCCTCACTGAGACATTCAATAGCTCTTAAAGGTAACCTTTAATTTAAATCCTTCCGTAACAGTGTTCACAATATATATATATATATATATATATATATATATATATATATATAATAGTATACGTTTATCTGCACGCGTGTATGATACTTCTTGTCTCTACGAAGCAAAAAGTATATACATTCATTAGTTTCAAAAAATAATTCAGTCAAAAGTATCTAATTTATGCCCTCTTAGCCAAATTCCTTGCTAAAGTAATTAAGGCACCATAGTTCAGGGTTGGACGTAAAAATATTAGTAATTGTTTATAAGTGATATTTTTATTGACACTTGGGTGCAATAACATTTTTTATTTAAACATCATTACTTTGTAGTTTAAGAATTCTTTTTTCAGTGTTATCACTCACAGCCAATGAAAATAAAAATGTTAAAAATAAAAATACAGTATGTGATAGAACATTTTATTCATTTAAGAAACTTAACACTAGGGCCAAAATAAGAAAAACCATTGGACGCACTGTTAAATTTAATTTAAGCTCATGTTTGTTTAAGGTGACAAAATGAGTATTTAAATCAGACAACTTAAATAAAAAGATGTATAGTTATAGAATTTATAGATAAACGATGTTCTCCCTTCCTTATTACACTCTTTTTCATATTAATTTTTTATGATATTTCGTATCGTCCAAAAAATTATCAAATATAGTGAAAAGAAATATAATTCAGTTATATGACTGTTATTTTTACAAATAGTAACCGTAATCTTCGAGGACAACGACACCATCCGGCGCCAATACTCGTCCCTTCATTTTGTCTGAAAATAGCCCAAGTGTGGAGAAATAAACGGGGAATCTGTACGTAAACTTTATACTAAGTATAAGTATATTAACTTTAAGTATACTTACTTATGAAAAATTCTATAATCAAGAAAATGACTATGACGCCACTGTACCCGGTGGCGAATGATATCGATGTAATTTTTATTATTTTTTAAGGCACAAAACTGTGGCAAAATTTTATATTATTTATTGAATAATAAATAATAGGTTAATTATTCAATAATAATAGGTGAATAATATTGAATAATAATTAGGTTGAATCTCAACCTAAGCACAGTGATATTATGTATACATTTGGACGCTTTACTAATAAGATGATAGTAATGTTTACGTTTCAAATAACTTAATTTCATTATATGCATGTAAATTATTTCGAATGAATAAAAGCCGCTCCAAATATTGGGTGTGTAGGTTGACTAAATGACATGGAACGAATATTTAACTTTATTTATTACGTAAGAATATCATATGAGAACACTTTACATTGTTGTATATAAAGAAGTTTGTCGTGTTCTTCAGACTATTTTAGATGCAGTGAACTAATATGTGATGTTGTGTCAACTAACAATATAATGTAATGATCGATTAAATAGTTGAGCAGTTATGTTTGAAGGAAACATACCTTTTCTCAGTAACCACATTTCATAGTTTCCGTTCATGATTTATATTAGCTTATTTATGGTTAAAACACTACAACAGTTTATTGATGAAATAACTTGCATATGTTTAACATAGTTTGAAAGATCTATGATTCTGGTAAAATACCAAGAATATTATATTTACATATTTTTATATCACGCCTCACAAAACCTACATCCGATATTTTGAGTCATGAACATCTGGGTTAAGAAGCTTTCGGGTTTAAGAAAATTCTTTACGGTGTAGTACATTATAGAATCTGAAATATTAAAGTATGTAGAAAGTTCTTCTACTCACTTCTTCATCATCTCCTTCCAATCACTCCTTCTTGGGTTTATTAATCTAAACATATGTTAGCTCACAAAGTCTTAGAAATGTTGGCTACATCATGCTTCTAGCCAATTAGCTCATGAGTCTTTCAGATCACTATAACCTTTAGTTTGTTGGAATGTTCTCGTATATGGAAATCCTTGGGAAGATATTGGGATCTTGGAGTGAATTATCTTTGAACACTTTCATATGTAGGGTTTCCAGCTCTAATAAACTTTTATTTTTGAGTTGGGTTACCGAAGAAGGCTTTTAGCCCCAAAATGATCCTTAATTATATTACTTCCTGGATTATGAGAACCCGAAACATCTTTCTTCAGCGTATTAAAATGTCTACCCGATTTCAACTATTTGCTTCTAGAATCAACCAGATTCTAACAATCGTACAATTTACGGTATTTGAATCCTCCTGGTCTCTTGAGAGATTTACAAAGAACTTTAGTCAAGAACCGGAAATGTTTTGAACAAAACCTCTTGTAATATACTTTAAAACTTGCATGAAGATTGGCCTTTGGTATTAGTTAAGTTAGACTTTTTACTCATTAAAACACATAAAAGTAATATATCTAATCGAGAAAAAAATAAAAATCGTCTTCCATAATAGAAAACATAACATTTATTTACATATTATTTATAGATAAATATATCTAAAAAAGAACATTGTTATTGGTATAGTATTTTGTATATACAGATTCCACTAAGAACAGGCTGCATGTAAGATACATACATATCATATCATATCATGCATATCTTCTTTTGGTGTCTTCATTATCCTCAGGCTTCGAATGTGACAGTTAACTTTAGAAAATTATTGAAATATTTCTTAATAATTTTAAATAATCCCGGTTTTACAATCTTAAAAACCACCTAATTGTAGGGAAAGAAACTAAAACTCGTTATAAGAAACAAAATGTATAGTGTTTATGATTACATTAAAATATTAGTATTTAAATATGTCATGGATTAAGTAACATTATTTCCTGCAAAACCATCTGGAAACTATTGTAATATTTGGATTGTATAAGTATTGGTGTGAGGACATTAAACTATGGATAAAAGTAAATTTAAGTTCACTCGTTTAAACTTGATTTGAATACTACACATCAAGTGCAGTCTCTCCCACTTAGTGTTGACCTGAGAGCAATTAACGGATATAATATATACGCTCCCCCTTTTACCTGTAGATTAAACATAAGTTCAGGTTATTTATGATGTTAGAGTTATTTTTTAAGAAAACATTTATTTTGAGGCTTTTCAATCATGCGTATAGTTTAAATGACTTCAAAAAATATGCAAAATAGTTGAGCAACTTTTTCAACTATATATGTATATTGTGGAAGTTTATCAAGCTATCTTCTATAACCAAAGGAAAGTTGTCACTAACGTAAAAACTATTCGAGCTAAATTTACTTTAATTACTATAATACTTTACAAACTTATAACTATGCCTATACTTTTTTACTTATAATGGGCTTGTTCGTATTTCATCGCGGATGGAAAGAAACTAGAAGTGGAGTCTTGCTGTAGTTCACCACCTTCAGCTCGTACACTATGTCTGACAGTTTAGTGTGTGACGTCACGCGTAACCTTCTCAGTATATGGACCAGGACTGTCTTCATGACTATCATTGCGTAAGCCTTGCCTGAAAATATGATAAACATATTTTTAGGTTTTTATCATATGAATGGGCCCATTCATGTTTTGATGTAAGTACACTGTAACCTTGATAATAGTGCGTGGATAAACAGGTTATCCGGAGTCAGGTGTACTGGTAGAGTTTTATCTTTGAATAACAAAAGTGGGTTAATTAGTAAAATATAACTAAAAGATCTATACCAACAACAACAATAATAATCAAAATCTATGGAAAAGCTTAGAACTATATTTCTACTTAGTGAAAAAAATCTTGTAAATAATAGTTTTATAGTTTTTCACACACACACACACACACACACACACACACACACACACACACACACACACACACACACACACACACACACACACACACACACACACACACACACACACACACACACACACACACACACACACACACACACACACACACACACACACACACACACACACACACACACACACACACACACACACCAAAGTTGTCACTAACGTAAAAACTATTCGAGCTAATTTTACTTTAATTACTATACAACTTTACAAACTTATAACTATGCCTATACTTTTTTACTTAGAATTTTTTTAATATATATATGTGTGTGTGTGTGTGTGTGTGTGTGTGTGTGTGTGTGTGTGTGTGTGTGTGTGTGTGTGTGTGTGTGTGTGAGAGAGAGAGAGAGAGAGAGAGAGAGAGAGAGAGAGAGAGAGCCACATAATATACGAGCTATGTATTCAGTAGAAGGATGGCTTAGTCAAATATATTAAATAGTCCTTCCGACTCGATCGGTAGTAGTAGGTAGATTTTTTGACTACGAAAATATTTTAATTTTTCTTTATGAGATTTCTATTTTAAACGAGGGGTTGTTTAAGGGTTTAGGGGTCATGTTTGGTGAAGTTACGAAGTACTACCTAAAATACTGCTAACTGAATTCACCCAATCGTTAAAGTGCCTTATCATCCTTTCTGTTTGATAACATTTTGTAATGTCCTATATCTCATACGGACAAAGGGAGATGGTCAAGAAAGATGATAGGATTTTTTTAAAAATGACCTTTGTTAATGCAATAGCTATTTATATTAGACTGAAGGATAAAGAGTGCTAGTGCCGTACATAAAACTTTAACCCTTTTTTTAATTTTAACCCTTTAAGACAGTAAGAGGATATAATAAATTAATATTATTGGTCTTGCTATATTTTGTGGATGATAATGCTAGAAATTTTCTCAGTTTCAAAGCGATTAAAATGATTACAAAGTACCACTGCTAGGTAGCTGTATGTACGGTAGCGGTTACAGGTAATTGGGTATACAGGGTGTAAATTAAATCCTGATATTTCTGAATATTTTATGAACATTTATGGGGTAATGATGGTTACTTTAAATTTTAAAATTGCAATCAGGTTTTTGTGTCATGCCATTTTCAATAGGAATAAAGGTAAATTCAAAAGAAACACAATAAAATGGACAAAACATTTCTATGAAGATCCTAGCGAAAGTTATGGGGAAATAATGCCTTACATTGTAATGCCATCTATAAAAAAAGACACCTGTTACCTAAACTTTTGAAAATGAGGGTTTTGTTACCCTCAAAAACAACCGAAAAGAGTAGTTGAATAAGTCCAGTGAAGGTTTTACATTGATATCTATTGGAATATATCTGGACGTATTAGCACTTATTATACAACCTTAGATGTGAGGGGTTGTTTGCCCATAACTTTTGCTAGGATCGTCGTAGAGATGGTTTGTTCATGCCATTTAGTTTATTTTGAACCTACCTCTCAAATTATACGTCACAAGATAGGGGTTGCTAATTTAAAAGTTCAATTTACCCCTATTTACTCCCTTTTAAAACAGGGAGGAGATGATTATTATTATGCTTCATAATGTCTTACAAAATATCTTATAAGTATAGTGAAGGGTTTACATCGTTATCTCGATCCGTTTGGAATATATCCAGGCGTATCAGGACTTTTTACACCCTGTTTATTCAAGAAACTCACCGATACAATTCCGAGGTCCAGCACTGAACGGCTTGAACGCGTAGCTGTGCCTCTTCTTCTGGTTCTCTGGAGAGAATCTATCCGGCTGGAACTGATCAGGATTAGGGAACTGTTCCTTGTCCCACCCCATCCCGTGAAGCATTATCACCACTCGACTACCCGCAGGCAACGTGATGTTGGCTGTGGAATGCAGGAATTGAAACAATGAATAAAATAATAATCATTTTAAATAAATATACATGATACTAGTGGTATGTGTGGTTTATTCATCTACTAAGTGATTCAAAGAGTAAATTCCTGTTGAATCTATCGAAATAAAATTTATTTTTATTGAATCTCGCGTGAAAATGCCGCCAATATATTTATTCATGTCACAATTCTCATTTTATATAATTACTAAAACCTACGATCCAGTATTTAATAAAAGGTTATTAAAATTATAATGTTACACTGAAGAAATTTACCTACATTATTGGTAAATTATGTATAGAAAATAAGAAATGTTAACGACGTTTTCAATTAACTTACTTATAATATTGCATCTGACATATCACTGCTTTTGTAAATAGGCATAACAAAATTGTCCCCATTATACCAGACTTTGAATGGATAAAAAATGCAATCAAAATTTCATACAAAAGGATCTGTCTCAAGTCCCCTTAAATTCAAATTCAGGAAATAATTGTATAGAAAAAAGATTTATCCACATAATATTCTTTGAGAACACAATTTTATTTGATCGCGTATAAAATGTTATAGTATTTCTTATAAATGAGGTATAATGTAAAAATTGTAATAAAATGAAAAGTTCCTAAATATTTTTCTGGTTTCTTGAAATTCACAATAATAACAGTAAAATAACTACTTGATTGGGCTGGTTATACCTTTGCAATCCATACTAAACCTCTTACATCCAAAACAAACCATGTCTCCATAAGTCTGTCGATTCCATAACTTTCCTCCGGTTACAATGTTTATAGTATCCTACTCTATGTGTGTATATACCTGTAATACAGAAGAATATTCGCAAAGGTTAAGTAGTTGGTAGTATTTCCTTACCTTTTACAAATGACAAAGCGAGACTACTTATCACTTTGCTAAATGTCATCATTTTATATAGTTCGTAACGTTTAATACAGGGTTAATTAGATGTTTATTTAATGTTTTTAATTTTATGGATTTCGGTAGAAAAAACTAATTTTTGCCTGTGTAGATATATATATATATATATATATATATATATATATATATATATATTATATATATATATATATATATATATATATATAATATATATATATATATATATATTTGGACAATTTAAAGGATGCTCCGGATAGATAAGATTTTACACACATATGTTGAGTAGATTTTATAAGATAGGTGTGATTTTGTCAACAATATTTTGTCCGCTTCTTATAATAAAGTGAGGAGGCTCACTTTGTAATAAAAGGCGGTATTGCTATACCTGAGACTGATAAGGTATTGCCCTATGCTCAGGCTGCACAATTCGACAGATAAAAATCAGGAAAAGTTAAAGATGGCCTTATTCAAATGTGGCAGTGGTTGAGACTATCCACTACCAGAGGTAATAGTGAAAGTGGTTGAGAGTTGGCTACCTGACGTAGCCGCTATGTAGCCGTCTGCATGTAACATAGCGCGCATTCGTGTTTAACTTCGTAACTGCATGTGTACATACTCAGTTTAGTGTCTTTCGTAGCTCTCCTCATGATGCCGACTACTGTGCCGTGAAGTCTGATACTCTCCGTGATGACCTGACCAAGGTAAGTCATGGCGTTGAGATCTGCACTTGTCACATCCCGTTCCAGGTCTCCCATCACCGCCAGGATCTCCTCAACGATCTTGTCCTGAACCAAATAATATTTAAAATAAAAGAGTTTAATACATTTATAAATGTAGTAGTGCTTGATACCTATCTCATTGAACATACTCAGCGTCGTAAGTGAAAATTATATGAGATTTAGGGTCATTAAATAAATTTGTAGTCTTTCATATTATGAAATATATATTTTAATTATAGAGACAGAAATTTTCACGTTCAATGACATATGGATGATCATTCACAGGGAGATTAAAAGATTTGTGGCAAAAGAAAAGAGCGTGAATCGTTGAGAATTGATATTATTTTAAAGATTCTGTTGCTGTAGTGCCAGTTTTCTATCTGCAATCGCCCTTTTTATCTACAATTTTTAATTCATGGACGTATAAAGCAGATAATTTGTAATTTTCTGCTTCCTTCTTCTATTAATACAGTTTAAAAGCTCGTAAATTAGAAAAACGTTATTCATTTAGATGTTTTGTAGATTAACTGGACAAAACATTAAATTTTCTTGAAATCCAATAGTAGTGACTGAAATAAAAATATGTAGTCATAAATCTTGGTTTAAATTTTAGTAAACAAATTAATTTCTATGATGAACACAAGATTAAGGTCTAATTAAAAAATTCCAATCTAGATCTAATACTTTGTTTTAGATGTTTTACGTCTAACATTGAGTATAAATAACGTTTAAGACTGCTCTTAAATTATTAGAACATTCCAGGGACTCCATCATCTCTCTATTTAATTAACACCTTCAAAAATTATTGATCAAATTATAAGAGAATTATATAGCATTAAAGTGCTACGATCCATCACAGTCAAGTAAATGTTATAACCGAGAAGTGCTTCTGAAGAATAGCTAACATTAAAGTATTTTTAGTAAAGCTAACGACTAGGTATGTTCTTGTCTGCTTGTAAGGAAGCGTAGCGTTGTCCATGCAAATGATACTATTACCACGAACTCCTCATTGGAAGTCAATTAAGGAAGAGCTCAAGGGCTGGATCATGTTACTTTTTCCTTATTTAATTGACCTCTTGTTTCATCAGATTTGTAAATAAAGCTACAAACCTTACTTTTGAAGAGCAGTATTTTTACTTGAAACACTCGTATTTATATTTTTGTACTGTCTTCTCTTATGACGCTCTTAGTGAAAATTAAATTAATTCAATAACCATTGTCTTGATCCACTATGCACTATCCTGTCCAAAAGTAAACAATAAATACTGACTATAGTAGAAAATTTACCATATCAGAAAACGGAACATCTCTGTAAATATTAGCCTTCCAGATGATTGAAGAAACATTTTCCAAAGAATTGTTTTATAAAAGCGTTCACAGTATCAACTGTTTTAAAAATTAGCTAATGTTTTATATTGTGTGGGCACTTATTATATGTATTGTAAATTACTTCTATTTTTATTACCGGGCTAAATTGCTTCCAAAATGATAATATTATTATTATTGTACTAAAAGTGCACATAATAAATCAGCAGCTATAATAATTATAGCATAAACATAGAAACGGCAGCTAGGAAAGTAGTATGGCATTTTATATCATTACACTTGGATTAAAAAAACAAAAAAAATACTTTTTATAAACTAAAATTATTATATAAATTCGTATGTTCTTGTGAATGAATCTAACAAATAAAAACCACTATGAGCAATATATTATGCATACACAATTCTAGAAAATCATATGATGCAAATTTGCTCAAGGATTATTGATTGTCATAAATATCTTTTATAATGCACATGTACAGTTTGGTAGTTTTAAGCAATTTCATAGTTGGAAACATTCTGCTGAAGACAATATAAATTTTCTTACTTTGCCTATCAATTGTAAAGATTGAACCATTATAGAAAGGGCTCTTTAGATAGTAAATTGTACGAACATAATTATTCATAAAAAGTATTCAAAACTTGTACGTAATCAGAAATTAGATTTAAAATTTGTCAGTAGCTACAGGTTTAATGAGAAACAACATAAATTGTTTACTTGCATAAACGAACTAAGAAGATGGACTACCTTTCTGTTATATTTTACCTGTATTTTATTTCTTATAAATTATTTTGCCCTTATTTACTTTTATGGATTGTGATTTTACCTGTATTTCTGGATAATGTCCTAATGTGGTGACAACAAGGGCCAGCGACCCAACAACTGTGTCAGACGCCTGAAACATAGAATAAGAAATAATAAAAAAAAGCAGCAAGTATTTTTTTTAGTAAAATAATATCAATACGTGCTGTCTATGCATTGCCTCATTGTGAGGAAATATTCGCATTATACCTTATGCATTAAATTTATATGACATATTCAAACATCTAGTGCGGTACTTATTAAATTATTACTAATACAAAAACATTTTTAAAGTTTTGTGTTAAGGAATATCTGGCGCTTTCTATTTCTAGCTAGTATTTAAGTACTTATGACACAGTGGTGTTTTTAGAATTTTGTGGTGCAGAATTTTTGTTATTACTACAACACTATAAAAAGGTAAATTTTAGAAGTTAGTGCAGACTCTATTGACCTCTAAACATTGAACCAACGTGTTTTTTTCCAAAATTTTGACTATGCTGTGGACACAAAATACTTCTGCAGTTGTTTGAGCACAGTTTCGTGATTTGGTAGCATCGAAGTTCAGAGTACTAAGTTCGTTGGAGTCCCTTATCATATTATTGTTTTTAGGAGTTGCTAGTATAATCTCTTCCGGGAATATTCCGGAATATTCTATTTCAGAAGAAAGGTCACATATGCAATTTTTATTTTAAAATATGACACTTACGGCGCAATAACCAACCAATACATAGTTGTCTTAGGGTAATTCGAACGAACAAATGTATTGGTATAACAACTCTGTTTGTGCGGTAAGGTAGTTAATACATGATTAATAGTTTTTTATACCTGTCAATATGTGCTCATAGGTCAACAATGGTATAAATGTGAAAGCCTACTAATTTGTGGAAAATAATAATATACTTTAAAGGAATAAAAATCTTTTCACGAACATTATAAATTGTAATATTAAAACACACTAAGACAAGAAAAAGTGTATTATAAAAGGTCACCATTCTGAAACGTACATTGAGTGATTAAATATGTTTAAATTAAGTTTACATGTCTCTTAATACGAATACGATATGATTATATGTAATTTTAACTAACCTCCTAGAGTTCTGGTTTTAATTATGTTCACTCATAACTAATTTATCATAAAATAATCATAAAATGTTGTGAACTATATGTTGCTGATCCATTGGAATATTAAATCGCAAAAATACAACAATATTTTATATAGGTAATATTAGTTACAATATTACTTATATAAAATAGTAATCGTTAGATACTACTCTTCTCTGCCATGTTGACAAATTTAAACGAAATACAAGAATGTGTGATCAGGATACTTTAAAATATAAAATTTACTGTTCTATTTTTGTTGATGTTTTACAATATCAAATGTAAAAACCTTAAGCGAATGGGAATGAAAACCATTTCAATACTGTTTATTACATGAGGCTGGCCAGTCAAAAAATTATAGGGAATTGTGTAAATACTAGTTTAAAATAGTTTCTAACTACCTTTATATAATATGTGGTAATTAATGTTATTCACGAGATCAGAATTTGCCTAAAATATACCACAACTTAATAACTTATTTAAGTTCAACCATGCAACATATCATAGTAAATAATCAATTACATTTACTGAATGCAATGCAACTCACCGCAGCTATCATAGTTACAACCTCGTCTCTCCAGTCGTGGCCTGGCGATACTACTGGCATATTATCAGCTATGATGTCCACTAGATTTACACCAGGCAGTCCTACAAATTCCAGAAGCAACGGTCCATTCATTAGTCAACTTTTGAAAGGACTATGGTTTATATTTAAATCGTAATAATCACCGATTTTTAACGATCCAGTCAAGAAGCATATTTTGAATGTCATGATATGAATAATTTTAAAACAAAATCTAATGGATGTAATCTAATAATAAAATCTAAATATCAAATAGTCCTGTTTAAATTTAAAAACAATAAAAACCCTTTTCAGCCACTTACACCATATAATTACTTCTATTTATGCTCAATATAATAACAAAAAACAGTGTATGCATGTATTACTGTCATTATCTTATGAAGAACATTAATTTCCTAGTAAATCTGGCATTCTTATATGGTACAAACCATATTTTTACAATACATATCAAGATATTGGTAATACAATACTTGGTAATCTTATTGGATGTACGAAATCATTATTTACCAAGCATGATATTCCGTCATGATAATTAATTGTATGGAAATATCATAATAAAAATGTACTTTTTGCATAAGGAATCAATATTTTGTTTTAATGTACATTCTCATTATATATTGTATTACTTACGTAAGGTTTTTTTTAATTTTCAAAAATGTTCATATTCAATAAATCTATAGTACATACGACACGTAATGGAAACATATTGAAATGTGTTTTAATACGTTGGGATTGGGTAATTTTTCACTTAAACGTGCAGCCACAATAATTTCCGAGTATTTAATTGAAAAGAAAAATAATTAAGTACTAGAATTGATATAATGAAATACGTGCACTTATGATATCCCTATTTAATCACACCATTATAATCTTTCACTAAATTTTGGGATATTTTCTAGTTACGTTTAACTTATATTGTAATATTTAATTTAATTTGTGAGAAGGTCAGATTATTTCTACAGCTTCTATATTATATTTAAATTTCTTTCTTTGTCTAAGCTATAGGTACAATTATAGCGTATTTAAGTTTTGTGGAAAAGGCAAAACAACTATTATTACTGTTTAATCGCAACATGCATAAACTGATAACATCGAAGACTCATGCCATAATCATCTAAATCAAACTTTAATCACCTCCAAATCAGTGTCAATTCATCTAATTGCTGCTTGAAAATTAGCAGATGGATATGGTAATGCAGACTGCTGATTGTCTGAATGTGAATAAGCAGAATAGTACCATAAACACTCTCTAGGCCCAGTGTAAGAAAGGACTTAATAGGCCTAACTTCGCTTATCGTAATAAAGAGTTTAATCAATCAATCAAAATTTACATTGAATACAATAGAGAATGGGTGCCAAACGATAACCTTGACGGACCCCAGCAGTTATAGGGAGTACCAAAAAATCTTTCGTATAGACCACCTAATCGAGATCTCATTGAATGTATAATTCCTGAACTACTCGTATTTGTCTAAATGAAAAATTAGGACATAATTTAAGCTAGTCACTTTACCTCAAACTCTTATTTTATAAATCTGTTTAATAATTTTTGTCTTCTCTTTTAAGCCTCAACTTTAGCTACGACGGCTTCGATGTACATTGGTTTATTTCCAAAGTTCACACACTGTCGTGTCTATACATGATGAGGACAATTTTTACAGTACAACTACTTTATACACATACTGGCCGTGTGGAACAAAATACTCACGTTCTGTGTCATCCTCTGGTGATGCAGTCCTTATTCGCTCCTCGTCCTTCCAGCCCTAAAAATGTTTGGATTAATCATTTAATAACCATTAGAATATTTATATTTAATATATCCTACGACATTTAAGCAGTCAAAATGTTGTTTGTATTTAGGTTATCTTATTAAATCCCATTGGAATTTTTTACTCATAAATAGTTTAAGTTATTACTTTGGTATGGTTTTTGTATTATTGAGTTTGAAAAAATACAATTAATTTCTAATGCTAAGAAAATCGGTAATCTATCTGATTAAAAAAAATTGAATTCTGCCCGTGTGTTTGTATGAGCTTGTGAATGGTATTCAATTGCATAAAAACTACAGGACCGATTATAATGAAATTCTGTATGGTCATTATTAGAGTCCCTGGTTTAAAATATAGCTGCAGACATATTCGCATTTTAAAAATCTCTCCGGACTACCCCTCAAATAGTCTATACTGTTGCGACAAAATCACATATAGGTCCTTAAAGTTTCATTTCAGCAAAACTATACTATTAATTGAAGAAACCTGTTAAATGTAATGAGCTACTTTGTTTAAACATTGTTTTATCCTGCCGCTACTAGACAAACTCCACATTTACGTTGGAAATATGATTTACAACCTAGATGTAAAAGATGTACGATAATACATTAACAGGTTGTTAGTAATATTCAAGGAAATTACGTATACATGTCATAGTTAAATTGTATATTCTTACTGTTGTATTGTTTATCTGTTATATTAAAAGAGTTCTTTTATTTCTTTAGGACATAAATTAATGTAACATTACAGTGCGTTATCATGTTCTATAATTTTAGTAAATTCAAGTTATGTAGCTTAACATCAGTTTTTCATTCAAAACTTAGAATTGAAAATTCGTTAACGGAAGTAAACATGTATTTAAAATACCCGTAAGTACCAAAAACATTTATATTGAAAACATTCAGTTCTCTTAAAAATGTAATGTTAAGATAATAATATCAGCATAGCTTTAAAAAATGTGAAGTAACAGTGTCTAATATGACATTACGCTATTTTGTAATACAATAGTATAATGGTATAGTAAGATTTTAAAATGAGAAAATGTAGAGTCATAGTTATTTATTTTCATATAAGACGTTTTACTAGTTAAAAGACAAATAACTCTATAAAATAGGGTAAATCAACACAAAAAATATAATATTTAAGAATAAGATACAGTAATGTGTTGTTTTTTTTTCAGGAACATCTTTTTAATAGTAGGAACTGTCGAAATATTAAATTTCAACCTAAATAATTTATTAAAAGGAAGGATTTGTTTATACAACATATACATATAATATACTCGTAATTTTATACGAAAAGTGGAATGAAGTATTGACAGAACATATAAGATACGTACCTCATTAACCAAATTCATGATTTCATCCATTTTTTCACTAGCCTCTTTAATTTCTCTTCTATAGATCAAATGGAAGATCCAGTCCAAGTGTAGCCAACATTTCACAATTCGTAGTATAAATATTCTACCTATGCTGTCAAAAAACAATGACTTTAATGACAATAACAATTAAAATTAAAATTTTATTTTAGTATTTTAGTGATATTGATAAAAGTAAATATCATAGTTTTAATTGTTAAATGCTCTAACGTCTCTGTACACAGATGATTAGTGAAATACAATAAATATTTTTTTCAGAATTTAACTTCAAAGACACATTTATATGAGAACAAAAATATTTATTTATAACGAACATTTCTTATCGTGCACTATGTATTTATAAACCAATAATAAGATAAAATGAGAAAACATTGCATCGATTTCTCAGGTTAAGACTATGAAGCTCTCAATAACACTTAACTTTAAGCGAAACCTACCTGTCTATAATGAACTTCACGTCAGCTTTTGTCTCAGGAAGAACAGGCTTCCTCGAAATGACAGTTCCTAAACCAAAAACCAAAAAGGATAAGAAAATAGCTGAACGTATATGATTATATATATATATATATATATATATATATATATATATATATATATATATTATAATTAATCACATTAGTATAACATATAATTATTCTGTTTTAGTTAACATAGATATATATATATATATATATATATATATATATATATATATATATATATATATATATATGCTTTTTAACGAACTGAGTACAGCCTCCTGTTTAGGCATGAGGAAAGCAAATATTGCAGTGCTTATCCTTTTCAGGTTACTCTAAGATATGCAGATTCTATAAATATATGAGACCGTTAGAAAAATGCCTAGTGTTTGTATTATTACAGTACTGTCACTGATTATTACCTTAAATCAACAGTTTATGCTCCTGTAAAATTTCTTTAACGTGTCCAGCTAATTTAGTCAGACAAAATACAGTATTAAAAACATTATTAAATTATTACGTAACTAAATAAAAATAGATTAAGTAAAAAAAAATATTAACAGCATACGCATTATTGCATCCATGGCTCCGTCAAATATAGTGTATGTGGGGTCCATGGGACCAGAGGCTGCAGCTAGTTCTTGAGTGATCTTGTTGCTAACTTCGTTGAATACAGGAAAGAAATTCTCCACATTAGAAGGATGCATTACAGGATTTATCAGCTTTCTGTACTTTTTCCATGTGCAAGCTGTAATAAAATTAGAAGTTAAAGTGTTATATTTTTGTTAGAAAACTTTAGGAACATATATAATCTACATGAAGGAACAACAGATTATTTGTAAATAGAGTACAAAAAGTAACAAATTAAGTTCAGACAAATGTTTTGTTCACGTTTCAGGTTAGGTGAGCCAACGAAATTCTGATTATAATTTATTTTGTAAGTTGTATATCATTGTGATAGTCGGTGTTTTGATATTTTGTCGGTTTGTTGGTGATTGATTGATAACGTGATTATTTCCGGTATTGTAAACACCGTTCTTTCAGTAAGAAACTGTATCCTGCTATAATTACTCTTACTTTGTCACAGGTACATCAAGACGGGTTTGGAGTTGCTTCAGTTAACTGCATCGAGTTCTCCGCAATGAGGGAAATGTTACAAATGTCTTGGCAAACCACTGAACCCCTCAGCATAGGATTTCAGTACCATGGACTGTGTATGTGTGGGTTGCAAACTTTTTAAAGGGCTGTACCCTTTTATCCTATTTCTACTCATTTTTAACAATTAATTTGGATGCTATTGCTTAAAAAATTTTCTACTTCAAGTGACAGGGGACTTACCAAAAATATTGTTACTATCGGAATTTGGAAAAATGAAAATTAGCTGTTGGGCTTAGGCCTATTTCCGTTTTTTATTTACTTGAAGTTCTATGTAATATATGTAGTTTGTGAGTGTATATTATTGTTTTATGTGGTTTGTGCTGGGAGGCAGGGATTTCAAGCCATTGTTTAAAAATTCTATTAGGAGTTCGCCATATTAGCAGTTAGATAGGGTGGATTGAAATTCTTTGTGGTTACTTGTGACCTAGCTTGAAGGACAAAATTCTTTTTTGACTATGACTTCGAAATTTATATATCCTATTTCTCATTGTTCTAGACCAAGTGTTGGTCTGGATCTAAGCGTTGTTCATTTATATGTTTCATCTTGTGAAAATGTATGTTAAGGTAAATTAGTTTAATTTTTTACAAAATAACAGGATCAAAAATTAATTATAAACGTTCAGTCTTCTTTTCACATTACATTTAGTTTATTGTGAAAGAACAGGATTTTTTTAGTCATTTTATATATTTCAGTGATAAAATACAAGCAGTAACGCTACGTACTTTTGTTTCCTATACAATCCTTCCATCATCAAATCCAACTTAGAAAAAATAATAGTTTATTGTCTCTTGCCACTAGTTGGATTATTTCCCGTAACTGATATTTCCTTATGTTTAATAATTTTATCAGTTGATCAGTTCTTTGGATCCTTGGACTTATTTTTAAAATATTTGTAGTGAAGAAATCTTGTATAATAATGGTCAATATGTTTTTGTTTATTACACATGTTTACTTTAGATTAAATGTAAATAAACTGTTTAGATGTATCTCAAAACGTGTAATGTTTGTATTCAATTATTAAGTAAGCATTGACTACAACTCACACATTTGCTACTATTTCAGTTCTCTTAACAACAATTTATTTACAAATTAACAAAACATACCAGGGGCTGTTAATAATCCATTGCCGAAAAATATCTTCAGCATAGAGTACACCTCGTCTTTCTCCAATGTGTTTGTACTATTTAAAATTATCTGGAAAAACACAGAAAATTATTTTTATTGTAGACTGTAACATTGTTCCAAAATAATAGTAAAATTAAAAATAACAACCTGACAAATTACTTATGTTTGTTAGAAGAGCGGAGTTGTTTTTATTATTAAAAAGAGTAGTATTAAATTTTAAATTACATCAATATTAAAATAGTGTACATTAAAATTTTCATAAATAGATATGAATAATGCATTTGTAAGAATTATGGAATCTATATTGTTTAGACACTGATAATAAAAACAATAAGTGCTATGGTTATAGTTTTGATTCCTCAGTAAACGCCATGCGGAATGTAAACATCATAGATTGAAACGGATCTGGGTCATTTATGGATCCAGCACATAAAACATATGATGTACTCCTTAGAACTCATTCCTTGCTTGTAATGTAGGTTTTCAACGCATGAATCAGATTGAAAGCATATTGTTACTGCAAATAACTCCAGTACATACTTGAGCGTCACCAGGATTTGTCACAATAAATATTGGGACGGGGCCGATCCAAACCGCGGAAAGCCCGGTGTAGTCCGTTGCAATTTTAAGGATGTTCTTCGTTACGCCTGAAAATAAAACAAATAAAGTTAAGAAAAGCGTAGTTTTTATGTGCATTTAATTGTCTCCAAAAGTTACCAGTCAAAGCATTTGCAGTAGGTACTTTAATGTAAATATACTACTTACTAATAATGTCCCCGCAAAAAAGAAGCGCGTTGCCAATCACGGGCAAAGCTGGAGGAGAAGGCAGCTTTGCGGCTGTCGCCAGTACGTGTCTGAATTGCCATCGGAATATTAGGTATGCCAGCAGCAGTAGAAGACAAACAATGCAGACAAGAACTGGAAGTACTGGAAGTTTCGATTTCTCCATTCCTACCTGGAACAGGTATATACTTTTTATTTTTTTTTCATATCATTATCTGAGAAGTATCTCCTTTTAATCTTTAATTTTCTTTTCAAATTCGGATTCTTAGGTCTTAAATATATAAAAGTATAATTGCTTGTATAAATATAAGTTTATTTTAGGTAAAATGTTCAATTCAGTAAGTGTGGCATTGCAATTATAAAAAACCTCATTGCAATAGTGAATATTGTAAATCTCTAAGTCTTACTTGGTGTTTATATAGTAATATAGTATATAAAGTTATCATGAAGTGTGGTATATTCAAGTTTTATAATTTGTAGCACTTGTGGTGGCAATTGGAGCTTAAAAGTAGATCATTTCATTCTTGATTCAGTTTTTGTGTGTGTGTTTGTTTATTTAGATTTGCTGGACACATATTATATTGCTCATTGTGAACGATGTAACGTGGACCCTAATACATAACACACTGTTGTATAGTTGGCCACTGTATCTCTTGGTGTTCATGAATTAAGTCTATACTTGTTCTTTAGATATTCTACGGAAGCATACGAAAAATTTACTGACACCCAGCGTAATCCTTTAGAAGAATTGCACCATATTAGAACTCAGTGTTTATTATATAGAAATGAAGCTTGGGCAAGTTGTAAGTTTATATATTAAATCCGTGCCCAAAATATCCGCCTGAGTGGAATACTTTACTAACAATAAGCATAAGCCAAACCATACGGATGTACGAGGACTAGAATCGAAATGAATTGTACATATCTAGAAAAGCGTGTTGGTAGTTTTGTTTTAGAGATATGCCATGGACGAAAAAGGAGCAGAGAAAGAGGACTACAATTTTCCATCCCTCTGAGTGGTAGCAACATTTCCGTACCATGTTCTCGATTATACGTAGCCGTAATATAAGGATTATTCAAATATTACCCGTGTGGATATTATATCTACTAAAATTTAGTAAAATAAGCATTGCTATTGAGAAATGTGTTGGTCTGTTACTAAAAGAGACACATACATCTTAATCGATTATTTTACACGCTGGTATATTTAATTGCTGTAACTATGTGTATATCCCTCTCCCGTAGGATATCTTGAGAATGAGTTTAAAAATCAGGTACAAACTTGAAATTTTGCATGAAACTTAATTCTTTGTACAAACACAAGTTATAGTTTGGTCCGATTTAACTCCTAGCATTCTGCAGGATATTTCGAAAATAAAAATTCAGCTATAGTTAATCATTAAAAACAACAGAAAAAATCAGTAAAATAAAATATTGGTTTAATATAATTTAACATGACTGTGGATATATATTAGTATGTTATTTAAGAATAATCTATGCCTAAATGATCCTAAGTTTATTTTGGGTTATTAATCGATATTTCAAAAGGATACGTCGATTTAGATGTAACAAAGGCCGTATAAATCACTCCTTCACTACGTTTATTCTTAGTAGTGCTCATTATAACACAAACATTAATCATATATACTTTAGGCTTGTCATCATTAGAAGGAAGGCAGGAAACTACAGCAATATATTTATTAATGCAACAGGTTATTGAACTATCGGGGTCAAGTTGAGCTAATAATTCAACTAAACGTGTGTGTTGCGGCTCACTGTAAACAAACAAGACCTTGAGCTTGACCGGTAGTGACCAAAGCCCGGTGACCTTGACAGCGTCAGAACAAGGAACGCGGGCACCAGTATGTGAATGAGTTATTTTTCTTGTACAACTCACTCTCGGCTGCACTGCTTAACCGCATTTCAATAATCGGAATTATTCCACTTATTTTATGCTGATACAAGATATTCCGAAGAATCACTGAATGAATTGGAATATTTCTATTTTTATTATTGGATATTTACGCTTAGAAGAGAATCTTGTAAGGGTTTCCATCGATCCTTGAAAGATGGGCATTACTTCAGAAACTTGTGTATTTTTAAATTGTAACCTCTAATTTTCATCTATTCTTCTTTGCCTACTTTCTTGTGATGTGAATCGTTTAGTATTAGTCATTGAATAATTAATGATAAGGGCCTGCTTAAGTTGTACGACATATATTAAAATTCGGTACAAAACGATGCAAAAGAATTATACAAAACGTTACGCAGCCATGTTGAACATATACACTTTTAAAAGGTTATACTAACAAAACAACAAGATGAATAGTTAATTTGGGTAGGTATAACCGTGTAAGGTAAAAAAGCTATTAAAAGGGTATGGAGCCAATAATAAGGGAAACGTAGCTTTTATCTGATACTAAACTCCGACTAGATCTCCTTAAGTTAATCTGTTCACCTATTGGGGTAATCGAAAAATCCAGCGAAGAAGTGTCACAATTAGTTTCGCTTTTATGGATTGCAAATTATTAGAAAGAAAAGTTCTACCAGAATATATTGCAAATGCATTGCATAAACAAGGCATTATACTATCAGAGGTATTTTACCTTACATTATATTAGGTGCCTAAAATTTATTAATGAAAATATTGTTTTATTTATCAACTCTTATATCAACTGTATCTTTTTCCGTAACCGAAATGTTATATACCATCAAATTAAAATATAAAAACTGCAAGAAAAACACATTTTTGTATTTTAAGGTTCTAATGGTTACACATTCTTATTGTGTGTCTTAAAAAAACTAAGCTTGTCAGTTTTCAGGAAATATGGTAAGTTTTTGTTGTCTGTGTTACATTGCCATTTTGTATGTAAAAACTTATGAATGACTTTCTAAACCAAAGGTGGACAATCCACTTATGACCTTTATAGGTTTTTTTATTCCAGAAAGTTTTACAATATGAGTTTTCCAGTTTTTTGAAAATCATTTCATAAAAACTTGTTGCACTTTAAAATAAACTTACATGAATTTCATAAAGTGCAGCATATTCCCCTGATAAAAATATATCTATAACAATAATCTAAATATATTTCCAATGAGTAATGTTTACAATATTTTGTTAGTGAATGGAGTTGCTAGGCTTTACATAAAAGTAACACTTTTTGTTTTCAGATTTCTAAATATTTATTCATTTGTTGTAGTAATACCCATGTAACTGAAAGATCTAATGTTTTGTTATAAAATATATAACTTACTATTTTAATGGATTATATTTTATATTTACAATTTTGTAATGCAGTAACAGGTTTATTATAATAATTTGAACAGAGTGTATTGAAATAATGAGTAATTAATTGAAATCCCTGAGCACTCAATGAAATACAAATTTTGTTATTTGTGGATGTTCTTGAAAACATGATTTTAAGAGTTACTTAAGCTTAATATTGTGTATTTCAAATTTCTATAACATAAGTAATACGTTGGTTATTGCTATGTATCTTAGGTTCCGATGTAACATTTCTCATGACATACTGTATATTACGTACCGTTGAAGAAGACTGGGAACGAAGTAATCGCTTAACGTGCGGCGGCGGCAGGTCTACGGCCCGCGAGTGTGTGTCTGGTCAAGGTGGGACCAACAATCCGGCGATTTTTGGGAGGAAGAGGTGGGGGGGGAGACCACGGTGGTAACAACCGGAAGGCACAATGAATGCAAATGTAGTGCGCGTTAATGAATAGCTGTGGTAAGCTTTATTACTGATCCATCTGTACAAAATGAGGTTAGAACAATGATCTTACTGCAGATGTGAATTAGGAATGCATTAATATGCAGAAAGGCTGGTTTCCGGAGCAAAAACTTGTTTGATGTAAACTAAACCTGATTTGGACCGTAAAGATCTTATCTTTTTTGCTTAAAGTGCTTTTTGCTAGCTTCAGTACAGTAATATTACAGGATATTGCTGTATTGTTGTAAGAAGAATTTCTGGAAATTCGGGAAGTAAACTCATTATGCTAAATCTGTATTATATATAAAGATAGGCAGAATAACTCGAAACTTTAATAATGATATTTGAGAAATACTTGCATCATTTCAATGTGATTATTGGACTAAAAGAGGTAACTAAGTACTAACAGAAGTAAAATTCAGATTTTCTGAAAATATATTATGAGCGTAGGTAGTAAATGATGCCTTCAACATTCAACATTACACTAGAATGCTAGAATTTAACTAAGAGTAGTTTTGTAAATTTAAATCTTATTAAATCTTGTAGGCGTGATATGATATAAATTTAAATATTTGGTATTGTTAAAATGAATATCTATGAAGTATGTAAATAGACCTTTAATGTAAAAAACTAAATATTTAGTCTATAAATGTGCTATTTTTCACAATCGAAATTCTTATAACTACAATAAAACATGCACATTCATATGTTTGGTCCTCACGTGTTCACGGCTTTCACAGTGAAAGACCATTCAAGTTTCCAATCAGTTTTTTACGTCACTTATTACGTCAAATTATTATGTCACGTTCAGTATTCACATACGGGAGGCAAGGCGTGCTGCAGGACCAAGACCACATTCATCATCTCAATAATTGCTATGAGCGAAGGTTTTTGGCAGCAGTTTGAATATCTGGTTTACTGGCCCTAAGGGCATACCTGAAACCATAATTGGCCGATTCCGGGATTCCTTTTTTGTTATGCTGCATTCCGTTAAACATCCTCACCCTAGATTCAACATCACATAGCCTAATATTTCTTTTAGTTTTTATGTTTGCTTTTCAAAGATTAATGAGGTTCTAGTCTTTCCTTCAACAATTTCAGATTGACACCACACAATTCTATGTCTATCTAAATCTTTTTCTCTTGACCATCAGGTGGTGAACTATGATTTTAGTAGGAATTTAATTAATTTAAATTAGCGTTAGAATTGACATTAAACAATTTTCTTTCATTTTTAACAACAATAATTACAAATCTTATAGAGATAGCGTTTTTATACAAATAAATAAGGGGGCCAAGAAATGAGATTACTCAAACGTAACATAAAGGTCTCGTTACAACAATGGTACATTTACGCACAAAATCTACAAATTTAATCTGTGATATCTACAGAGTAGTCTAGTAGTGACTTGATAAGTTACAGAAAGGCAAACATAATTCTTAAATAATTCAATTTCATTAAATTTTCATTTTCATTAAATATGGTCGCATTTATATTATACTCTAAACATTTTATTGTAGGATTGTTGTATAGACAAAATATATCAGTCTAGGTAGGCTACTTCAGAATATTTATAATTATAGTAACAACAGTGTCGGTTTGTGTTTACACGATTTAGACAATAAGCACTTAACGGATAAGGGATTTTTATTGATTTGAGAAACAAAATACCGACATTGAAATTATGATGTCTTTCTTTGCGTTTGACTGGCTTCACTGTCGGACGTCAATGTTAGTTGCCAGTGAGTGAGAATGTCCTCATCAATCGTGTTAGTTATCGGAGTGTGCGATTATCTTATTCTAAGTGTGAAGGGTATACTCGTATCTTCTATCTAAACTCACTTTAACAGATTATAGACTTTACCAAATAAAATGATCAATAGTCTTAAATCCATCTTGGCTCGCATTACACGGAATCGATTTCATATTGGATTTAAGGGAAAATCAGCTTTGAAAATTAAATTTTTACCTGATTTTGTTTTTAATTGATTATTATTCTCCAGAATTTTGTATTTCCATTGGTATATAACATGAAATACGTAAACAAGTAGTTCGGTAAGAAGAAAATAATTTAATTAAAGCTTACAATCACTTTTCACAGAACATTAAGAAGCGGTCTATGTAATAGTTGTACTGCTTTGACACACACACACACACACACACACACACACACACACACACACACACACACACACACACACACACACACACACACACATATATATATATATATATATATATATATATATATATATATATATATATATATATATATAAATTATAATGAATATTTGAAAAAAACCTTTGAACAAGAACACAACTGTTTGCGGTTTTACTGAAATAAAAGCGTTAACCATGAAATGAAATGAAAAATGTCTTTATTAGAGGCGAAGTTAGGACTATAAAGTCCATGACCATGTTCTGAACTCAATAAAATTTATTTTGTATATAACATTTATTTAACGGGATCAACTAATACGTGATATAATACCTAAATACTGTCTTCAAATTTTATGTCATTCATTTATAGATCATATATACACATTCAATGCACTTTCTCTTACGTCATTTTATATAGTGTACCAGTACAGCTGCTTAAAATTTGCCATTTTCGTGGAACTAGAGACCTGGTTTGACCTGTGAGTGTTGTAACATATTTATGATCCATGTCTGGTTTTGAAGTCCGTTTTAGAAGTTATAAAGGAGAGGAATCCAACAAAACAAACGACAGATGTGAGTCTAACGTCATGAATTACAGAAGAGATTGAGGGTAAACCTCAATTTAGTATCCATATGGTTGTATACTTAATTGATTATCGTAGTGAACTAACAGGCGTGTTGTAAAGTTTTATTCAGTTTGGAAGTATTCGACCTTTCTCTTTTGGAATGATAAGACTGCGGCATGGTAAATTTGCTTTTAGATGTGGAATGCTGCTGATGAAACATTCATTTGGAAAACGGTTTTTTAGCAGATATATTACATAAAATTACTGATTCAAAAAAAATTCAGCATTTTATAAGTAATTATTTGAATTACGAATTATCAAATTTATATAATATTAAACATTTAATAAGAGAGGAAAATTAATATACGGTACCTACATCAACGTTATTTCCTTATTATGGTTTTCAAAAATTTCATTGCAAAGCAGCTAATTTTTTATATAATCAATCTTAGATAGTAGAATATGTAGATCGTATGGGGTAATTATATATTATAATTATGTTACAAATTTGTACATAAGTCATACAATGATTTGCATATTAACTTATATGCTATCAATGGTATTTATTTAATTGAAGATCCAGTAGAATATCCCATACAAACGGTAATTTGGTTAATTTTAGGAAGAAAAATGCTATCTGAAACTAATGAGAAATATTAACCACGATAATGTATTCGGTGTTTAAACTAAAAATCAGACATTGGTTTTGGATAACAAATTTTAAACAATTTCTGCTTGACCATGTATTTTTTACATTTAAGTTAAATTTAACATTGTTTCTTATTTTTGTAAAAATTGCAACTATTTTAGTTAAAATCATATACGGTTAAACACTAAACAGTAGGAAAAGGGATATTTCAAATATAGTCATGATTCCTAATTTTTGGAGATAAAAATAATTGAATATAAATTATTAGGTTCAGATGTCTTATTTGCACAACTCTGAGGGTACAATAACTCACAACGTTCGAATTTTAATATAATCCCAATACTTTTATACATTTATAAAATCCATAACCTTGAAAGCTTACAAAAAATGTGATACAATCATATAAATTCATTAGTGAATCGATTTAGTCAAAATTAATCAGAAGTTTGTTAACATATTTACGTCCAAGGAATCAATTTTATACGTATATAGCTTTAAAATGACGTTTAAAATGACGTCTTAAAATGACGTTTAAAATGACCTTAGAAGGTATAAAAAAGTAAAACAAATAAACGTTGCTACAAATTATTTGACAATTTTAAGAAATACGTAAATTTGTATTTATGTCATAAAATAAGCTATATAAAGTTTTGGCTCAAACGATAATGACCGCCATCTAGAAACGTTTTATTAGTTAATACTTCCTAAAAAAACTCAACCAAGCTATGTGCAAATACTGTCTCAGCCCCAAGTGTTTAACAGGTTTGTATCTGTTAATAACTACGGTAGTTATCGTGTTCAAAGTTATACTTGAAATATTTACTTCTTAAAGCTTCTTTCACCCAGTATCTGGAAATCTTATGAGACACCGTAAAAAAAAGATTAAATAAAAGTTGTTTGGAATTAAATAATATATTTAAATAATGTATTGTTTTGCGTCATAATGGGAAAAAGTCGAGCTAAAAGTTTTGCTCAAAAGCAAATGAGAGACATCATGGAAATTTTGATCGATTAACACTTAATAAAATACTCATATAAGCTATGTGAAAGATATAGCTTTGTACTAAGTTTAGTCAGGATGTTGTACAAATTACTTTATTTATCGTATTCACAATTATTTACCGCATTCGGTATGCTACTTAAAACCTTTAAGAAACCATCCAGAAATCTTACGAGGAATTAAATAACACGTACAAATGTACCGTTTTGGGCCTTAGTCAAGAATTAATCAAGATAAATGTTTTGCTCGAATGATGATAGAAATTCGCATTCCTGAAACTTGTTACGGTTAAGACTGACGAACGAACAGTAATAAGCCACGGGCAAGTACTGCATTTTAATAAGTTTAGTTTAGATTCTTTTAAAATTACGGTGGTTATCGTGCTCACAAGCTTGCGTGATATCGGAGCCAGCGTAAACTCCTGGCCGGCAGGTTGTTCCCCACCACCATCGTTACGTCACGACCGGTGGCTGACTTATCGCAGCAGGCATCTACACCTCCCATGCTTGTGTATTCAAAAATCTCAACACAACAAGTCATTGACTTCTGTAGTATGTTGTTTCATTAGTGACTAGGTAAGTAAACCAATGGTTATTATTTGTTTAACATGGAAGCCTTTTATTACTTTACAGTGACGTAATGGTAAGTAAATACGAGTATTTAATATGACGTGAAAGTTTCTTTCAGTCTGCAATTCTAGTTATGACGGAACAGAACTAAATTTGGTGTTTGGTTCTCACCAAATAGTTGTTTCAGGTAATAATAGATTACATGTTTTCATGAGGTATTCTTTGAACCTAATAACAATCCTAGTGTTTGTGAAGATAATTTTGTTCATTACGATTTATTTATAGAAGATTGTTTAAACAGAACAGATGAAACAGTCAATACCTCTAAAAGTGCAGATGGATGCATCGTTAAATTTCGGATCTTTTCCTACTTAGTTTAAAAATCAATCCAGTTACATGTCACAAACTTTATTAAAAAAAACGAAAACGCCTGAAGAGAAACAATCCATAATTAATTCAAGAAAAAGAATGTGAAGAGACCGAACAGAACAAAATTAGTACCTTTTGTTATTTTAGTGAGATTCTTGACAAGATTTACAGTAAGAGGCATTATTATATTCCTGTAGCAAATGGGAAACAATGGTATTTCATTTTGTAAAATCAACAAACCTATTAAGGAACCTCTTAAACTAAGTTTGTCGGTTTGCGTTAGTACATATTATGTACAAGTTAATATGTATTTGAAGAATTTTAACATTACAAAAACTGCGTTTATTTTAGTAAGAAATAAAAGTGATATTTGTTGTAAGTCATTTACAGAGTTAAATTAAACTAACAATATCTCTCCAGTTTGTTGATTTGCAACTACACCAATCATAATGAGTTACAATATAAATATTGGTTGAGAAGAGCCAAATCAATATTAAAAACCTGTCAGAGCATGGTAAATAACAATAACGCACTTAGAATAAAAATACTATGTTCAAAGATAAAACCTGGATTCATTATCGTACAGTCCCTTACTATAGTTCCCAGAGTACTAGTATGGGCACCTTAGAAACATCAATTTTTTAACATTGTCCAACAACCATTGTTTGAATACATTTAAAATGAAATAGAGCTGTCATAGGTATAGTCTACGCAATCAGCAATGTGCCTACTTGTAAGAAAGGAAGCGTATATTGAATTCTATATTAACTTCATTCTAGATGGGTTTTGCGTAAGACCTGACGTTACCTAAATAGGGATAATCGAGGGTGTGGTAAACAATTGGTGATCCTACAGCAACAGAAACTGCTCAAACTTTTATGATTTCCTCAATTATGTCAGACTATAAAGATATTGTTCAACGTTTCCCACAAACACAGTGTATGTGGTAATGATCCATATCATGTAACAACGGATTTACTGAAGCTTCTGCCCTCGATTGTGTTTCACATGGTGTTATTTTATCTGACAATAATCGTGTAAACAGGAAAATGTTTGAACTAATTGTTGCAGGGCCAATAAAACAGTCAATACAAAATCATTAAACGATAAAGATACTATTTTTATATATTTTAACACGATACACTTGCTTAGATCCATACGGAATAACTAGCTGAATAAGCGTGATTCTGAATAAACTCAAGCATTTCCTGAACCTGAAGGTTTTGTTATATCAATGGTCCATACATAACCTGATCAGATAAATATACTTTACCCTCAAAATTGTATGCAAACCATGTAAAGGATGTTTACAGAATGGAAAAAAAGTTGTGAAGCTCCATCTTTGCCTCAAAAAGTGCTTTACCTATGCTGTATAGAGTGGTAAAGTCCTAAGTCTTTACCACTCTCTCGCTGCGTTTGTCCTAAGTCTTTTGATAGAAATGTTGAAGCTGATCCACTGATCGTTGCAGGAGAGATTTTATCAATTTATATTATTATTATTATTGACATGGTGGAGTATAGTAAATACAAAAAGTAAAATAATTGAACTCAAGTTAAACAATATTTTCATAGAGACAACTGAATGTTAAAATGGTTTTCTTATGGAATTTTTAAGTGATATAATGAATAGGTTGCATGTTAAATGACAGGTGAAACCAAAAAAAAGGATAACTTTTGCTGCAAGTTTAGCAACGATTCGTATTCCTCACTTTGGAGGTCATGAAGATGCAAAAATCTCCCTGAAATTCCGCCATGAAGATGATTGCAATAGGCAGATTTCCATAAAGTCTCTCACAAATTACAAATGTGGGTTCTTGAAACTACTTTTAAGGTGCTCAGTTACAGTGTGTTGTATGCCAAGTCAATAATACCAATGATTTGAATATGTTTTACTGTCTGGCTTCCAGATTTTATTCTTTTGCATTTTACATAGTGCAGTTAAGCATTTCGGCCACTGCAGGTAGAAAGCGAAGCTCTTATTGTATAAAGGAAATATTTGGAAGATGCAATATTAGAAACAATTTTACGGCGCAGCATAAGTCTTGAGGGATAGGTATATAATGATTCCAAGTTGCTGATCCTGGAATTCTAAATGCTGCATACGTACGAGGCACGGTGTTTTGTGTAGAGTATCGCTGATGCATTGTTATGTTTTGTTGAAGCTAAGGATGATATGGAATCAATGAGTCATCAATAACACCCTAAATAAGGTTTAATGTAAAGTTTAACACTTGTGGGAAAGAAATACAATATGTAGTAATTCTTTTACTTCGTAAAATAATTCTAGTATGTGAGTTATGGAATGCTTGGCTCTCCAATTTACAAAGACTAATCCAGTATTACTTTTTACTCTTATGAGAGAACTGGTTACAGTTTTCTCCTTTAAACTTATTTTTTTAAATAGAACACACGGTCTCAGATATTGTACGTTAGTTAAGTTATATATTTAACTGGTTCCACATATTTATTTATAATTTTGATATTGAGCAAAAATATAAAAAATAAATGTTTACAGAATATATGTTTTTGTATTTAGACTGTCCCTTATTGATTACCAAAATCAATGATGTTTGTAAACCATAATCTAATTATTGATAAGTCTATGTACTATTTCATTCAAAAATAATTTCGACAATGCTCTTACAGAAGAAAGATAACGAGTTTATTTGGACTTGTACAACGTGAATTTACGCCGACTTTAGGTTTAGGAGTAAAGTATCACAGCTTTTAATGTACATAGTGGTTTTATTAAACATATACTATTACAACTTTGATTATTAATTTACAAGTACTATGGCTTAGCATAAAATATAATTTAACGTGTAGTAAATATTTTTGGAAAACTACAAAACAATATTTTTCTAAATAGTTGGTTAGCGTAGACATAGTTTAATTTGTCAATAATTCAGGAACGGCTTCGTCAAATAAACATACGTTCGGATCCTCTAGGGAGCGTTGTGATGCATACCAATTAGCATATTCACCGCGGAATAAATTATCTGACCTTGCACAGCCAAACTTGTTTGTTTGATAATATTTTGAATAATACCACATATTTTGATGACTCACCTTATATATTGTAGAAATAGCCACAATTTATTCAATAAAAGCTTCATCAATTCTAAAACTGCCGGATGTGGTTACGATTCTGTAATGGATTTAAGACTTTCACTACAAGAACATCGCTTCTCTGCGAAGAAAGCTCGTTTCATCATTCAATTTTAAACAGAATTGGCTAAATGGCGTGTCAGTTTTGCAGAAACACAGAGATACAGGCACAGGTGAAAGTTGCATTTTGTTGGATGTATACCCTTTCACTAACATCATCGATTATTTAAATTGGGCTTGACAGTTGGTCATCATTAATCAATTCCAATATTTATTGAACAAGTTAATTAATTGGAGCAATTCTCACAAACAAATATTAAGACATTAACCTTCTACTAACGGAAGAGACATGATTTAAGAAAAATATTCACAAAGTTTCAATATAAACTTAGTTAATTTTACAAGTATTCCCTCCAAGCTTGAGGGTTCTAAGATATAAGGAATATTTGTACAGGAATATGTATTACTACTAGCACTTACCAGCGAAAGCAATGGGCTTCAAACATTTTGTGTTATTCAAAAATTACATTTAGTGTGTGGTGTATTGCTTTGTGATTCCACCTGCAGTTACCAACAGTTTCACACTTACTTCCGTATTCTTTGCACGTGTGTGACCAATTCCGATTCCAGTGAATGATATTTCCGACGCCAATGTTGGGTATGCCTTGTTCTCACGATCATGAAAAAATGTCAAAAAGTTTATATTTATACCCATTTTAACTTACTTCGTTCTCCGCATATTTTGTTCAGCAGTTTATTTTACTGGTTCACGATGAAGTAAATATATATGTATATATATATATATATATATATATATATATATATATATATATATATATACTACAAATGTTTGAAAATTCTGCATTACTCATACTTGGATTGGTTTTATAAAATGTTTAAATTTAGAGTGAAAGTCAGATGGTAGCTTTGTCTTTTACATATGACAGATTGTTTGCTATTACTATTTGATCAAAACGTATTTAAACTATATTTTTACAAGTTTTAATTTTCTTATCTATATATTCTCTCACTCTGTGCTAAACAGTGGTTGCAGAAAGGGTTTAAAAAAGAAGCGTTGTTGCTATCAAGCCTGCGCTAAGCTTTCACGCTTTAAATTAAAACAATTTTAAAACAATGGTTGAGTTAATTAAACATACGATTGTGCTGTCATAAAACCAGGATGGAATATTTCACAATTGTATAGAACAATGGTGCGTAGCCCGGAGGGGTTTTCTAAACTCGTAAAATAGACGTTTATGTTAGCCAGGGACGGTAAGAATACTCGTTTCTAAGATAAATTTTATGATGTTCGGTTTAATAGTTTACGCGTGACAAATAGAATACTCACTTTTGCATTAAAAAATTATTAGTGTTAGGATGTTAAAGGTACCGTAGCAATATTATAAAACCTTAAGGTTAGGAACATGTTACAAAATATATATTTATGAAGATGGATTTTTATATACGAGTAGATTTTTCATTACATCACCTTTTATCAGTCATACATTAATTTCCGGCTACGGTTGGTACAGAATTCTGAAATTGTTTCTCCTAGGACAAGGAGGTTATAAATTGACCTTTAAGGACCTTTGCGTTCCTTCCGAAGTGGTAGAATATTCTGGATGAGTTTAGTTTGGGGGAGTCTGGGGTAATGAGCCGCCTCCTATCGAGATCCGTACGGAAGAACTCAGAGCACTAATCCCAAGTCATGTCCCCTCGAATGGGAGGCCAGTACTGAAACAGACTCTCCAGTAGCAGGTTGGGACTGGCACGCCCTTATGTCTAGGCTAGAAAAAGCCTTTGACATATGGCGAACGAACCTCCAACAGTCATCTCCCACAGTAGACTAGACCGATCGAATTACCCTTGAGCCCCATAATCTCAACATTTGCGGTTAATGATTTTCTGCTCCTTGACACCACAATGTTGCCCAGTGCATATCGGTTTTTGGTTGTGCCCAGTGGTAGGATCAACTGGAAGGTATAAACCAGCCAGAAGAGATCACTGCTGGGTTCGTACTCTGATCTACAGCTGAACTATTTTTGATCCTGTTAGGACTACCTGAATCAATGGTATAGCACTATTTTTCTTAAACAAGTATTATGGGGCACTGAGTAAAAACGAGGTGCAAAGGATTAGTTTTACAACTGTCCTGGGCCATAGTCGTAGTTGAATCTTCTTTCTTCTTCTTCTAACTTCCTTTTCTGTTGCCACCTTTTAATTCTTCCTTATTTTACAGTGGCTTCAGCTACGTTTTCGGCCTTTGGTACTCTCGCCTTGTCGATCATTAAACTTGTCTGAGATAACAAAATTCTCAAAACTGCTGCTGTCCTTATTGATCTATCATAAAATGAAAATACTGCATCCTTGACACCAAAAACTTGTTTATTTTAGGTAGTTTGTTATATGGAATCTACTCCATTTTATATTGTTCGGGCAGTTCGGGTTCTTAGCATAACCATTAAAGAATGTTTAAGCAGGTCATCTATTGAGAGAGGAATACTAGTTATGTTTATAACAAAGAGAAACAAAATAGAAAGATATGATCTAAGTAATTATGGAAGATATACTTCAATAAGAAATGCGTTAAGAGTTTTTATCAGCTATATACTGTATGTGTTTGTAGATCGTTGAAACTTGGGATTTTGGGGATTAGGTTGTAAAGTCAGAGCGAACAGAAGCTCCCAATAACCAGAAGGCTCAATGTCAGAAGGTTTCTTAAGTTTGATGTCTCGTTTCATTGCAGAAATTATATTTTATCCATTTTAAGTGCTTCACTAGCCGAACGATTTCCAATGAAATTGTAAAATATGAAACTTATACCTACTAACTTATTTCTTATGTAAGTAAAATTCTATATGTAAACATATGGATAAATTTATATATAAGGAAATTAAAAATAAATTATATTAGGCCTCTTTAAAACTACTTATATTATCACTCATACGTCTGACTGGTGTTTATAAAAATTTAGTAACTAATGTAATGTACTATAAATAAAACTCTACTTGGAGATACAAGGTCATTTACAAAACTATTTTCTTGAGAACTTCATATAGCATGCTCGAATCTATTGATTCCTAAAACCAAACGATCTCGTTACGCATTTTATTCACAATACACAATGGTTACTCGAAAGATTTTCGAAGAATTCAAACTAAATATTTTTTATGGTAATTTAAATTTTACTCCTTAATAGTACGAAGAGAAAATATAGTGGTTTCTTTTGTTTCAATCAAGGAGATAAATTGTAGATATGCGCAGTCGAGATTTACCGAGCTATTACTAGAGTACGTTTGATGGTTTCCTAATCTAACAATAATATGGAAAGAATTATTGTGAAGAAATGTAATGGTGAATTAAATAGATTATGAATCGTAGTATATGTAAAAGTATTCAATATTAGGGAACCAATTCATGAACTGTGTAAGTATATTTTCAACCTCGTTTTCATGTAAATGGTTTAGGAGTAGATTATGAAAACCTATGCGTATTTTACTATACCTTGTCTTGGTATGATCCTAGCATAAATCAAATTACGAGTTATACAGTACATTCTGTTGTAATGATTTGCAAGAACTTTTTATTCGTTTCAATCAATTACCATTAAGAAAATTTATAAGGATGCGAAGGAATGCATAAGATATACCTATATTAAAAATGAACAGAAAAGTTCTGTACTATATTAAGAATAAAGTAACGAATAGAGGTATACAAAACGTTTTAATTACTTATTTTTATTACTATTTTTATTATTTTATAACTTTATTTATGAAATATACTAAGTATCAGTGTATGCCTGATTATGTGGAAGATAAAAATATGCATTATTAAAATTATATACATATCTAGAATAAAACTATCTTGAAATTGTAATAATCTCCTGATAGTGTATGATAATACAGTTCTGTAAAAACTCATTACTTCGAAAATAAATACACTGCAACTAAGAATTTCGCAACCAATTTCAGTTTAATGCATCCCTTGTGTACACGCCTAATTTAAAGTTGGGTGTTGCGAGAAGTTGGTCCGAGAACTCGTTGCAATGTGTATTCGTCAAACTTATATTTAAAGTTATACAATATGTTTTATGCAATAAGTATACTTTTAGTATATTTAAAAAGTTTTTGGTTTTTAAATGGAATTTTTTTAAATTACTAAAATAAAACAACTCTGTATAAGGCTAATTACAAATATTACTTTAAATACAAATTTTAATCACTACAAAGCAAAGAAAATTATTACAAATAAAAGTACAATGCTATGAATTTGTATAAAAGCACAGTAAGCAGTGTTTGAGTAGTTTTTAGTTAGAGTTATACACAACATAGTGTTACGAATTAGTTCTGGAGCTCTGAAAGAACTACGACCTTTCTTATCGTTTACTTCGACTCAATGTAGAATTAATCGTATGGGAGTGGAATGCTTTACGTAAAACTTGCAGAGCGGCCGTTCACATTCGTGACCGGTCCCAGGCGAAAGTAACCTGAGGGAACGAGATAGTGACTGCCGAAATTACGTCCTAATTGGCCATGGGTGGCAAGCCAACACTCGAATTCATCAGGAGATGATGAGGTGATAAGAACCTAGCCCTCCCCCATTTTTGAGTGCTGAAGAGCATGCTGCTTCCGTAAAGTAATATAGATAGATATCTTAACGATAAGAAAGTTGATAATGTCAAACCACTCTTAAAAACACACATTGCTCACGCAAAGGCTTATATAAGATAGCGTTCACTAAATTGTATTAGTTTTTCATACGTGAAGTGGCCAAAAGTGGTTTCGGCTGTTAATTTGAACGAAATCTATCCGTTGATTCCTATAATGAAGGAAGATAACAGAGATATAGAGAGAGAAAAAACTGATATTTGTCTATGCCTAGGTCTTTTTTCCTTTTACATTTCCTTCCATTTCATATTCGACTTCTTCACGCATGTTTCCTGCAAATTGTAAAATCCAATCTCTTGAAAGCCCTCTCTTATATAAGAAAGAAGAAAGTAAAAGAGAGGGGGAAGAGAGTTAGAGAAGAGTGGGGGAGTAGGGTATGAGAAAGGGATGGCAAGAAAGAAATGTTGAGAGCGAGTGGGAGAGAGTTAGGTGGGAGGAAAAGAGAAGATGTGGGTTTCATCTGAATACTAAATTTTTATAACACTTTGAAGTATATAACATAGAAACACGTCAAGAGGCCAAATTAAATTATATTATGTTGTTAAAAGAGCAGCAACTCGTCAGAACCTACATGTTCTGTTACATTATAAGTTTTTAGTGTAAACTTAACTCCTTTTATGGGGGGAGAGGAGTTAAAAGCACAAAATAGGTTTCAAAACGTGCGTTAATACCTGTTTATGTACAAAATAAATAAATAAAAATAAAATGTATTTTATATACACAGAATAATACAAACACATATACTTTTAAAACATACATAATCAAAAATAAAACAAAATTAAAATTGAACATTCAGTTTGTGTATGTACGAGTAAATTTTGTTTCTAAGCGTGTTAGCACTATTATTAGTGATAATAGTTTTTATTTTATTTGGGAAGTTTTTTTAAGTAGAATTAGATTTTTAGAATTAGATAGATAGTTAAGTGTTATAACTAAATTAACATTGATATTATTTCTCTTTATTTTTAAGTATTGTGAACTATTCATATAAATTTTAAAATCTGAAACCTTTTCACCTTTCTTATTTTATTTCCTAAAATCTATTGAGCGGAAAATTTCACACCGTTATTCCCACACTTTTCATATCTATGTAATCCCCTAACATTATAAAGAACGTACGATTTCACATATTCATAAACTCTGCTATCTCAAACTCTTACCAACAGCGAAAAATTAGTGCTCTTTTCAACTGACTTGATTTGTTATCAAGAGATATGTCCAAAATATATGAGTAAATTTTTATATTTTAATTCTTAAAATATTTATTACAAAATAAATAGATATCTCTTTACATTAAAAAAAATTAATTGTATTATTTTGTGCACGTCGAAGCAATTAGGCAATAAATAAAATGTAAGAATACATTTAGGACTGTTAAATAACATAAACAATATAGTTAAGTTTATACGAAAACTATTAGAAAAACAACATATAATGGTCCTTTTACCAAAGGGTGTTTAAATAAGCATTAATTGGACGAAACTATTCTGAAATATAATGGAATTAGTCTGAATTTGTTAATACTAAGACTATATTTGTGTCTTATTGTTAAAGTAATTACTTATAAATTACTTAGTTTTAAAAAATAACCATAAATAATAATGATAATTTTAGTATTTTCATCACAACATCCAATTCCTTGTAAGTATTTCTTCCTACAAATAAGCTCCCGTTATAGCAATTGTGGTTTTTCATTTATTCTGTTATTGTACAACTAAAAACATGTAATACATATTATGGGGACGTATTAACTCGAGCTCGTTAAATACGCGTTAAATATTGCACAGAGAGACTGACAAAAAGCGATTCCAGCGCGTCAACCGGTTGTCATAAATTGTTGAACGGTAATTGGACATTAGTGACCCAGTCTTAACCGGTTCAGAACACCGAAGTTTCGTTTTTTTTAAGTTTCCTATTTTTACGTCCATTCCGAGTTACTTTAATTTATTACTATTATGAAAAATACTTCTGTCTTCATGACAAGTGTTCTAGAACTTAGAAAATACTGCAGTTATAAGCCCAGAGTTATTTTAAGATTACAAGTACTTGCCAATTCTTTCGTCCATGATGAGTGTTACAAAGCTTCAATTTTGGTGCTGAAACACGAATTCATTGTGAAACTGATTGAGTTGAAATCCACCCAGAGTGGACGCCTTAAATATTAGGACACTACACTAGTACAGGCCGTTAATCAAGTATGCTTTACCAGGAAATAATGTTAGCTGAGACATAGGGAAGGGATATGTAATTAACGTATCTGACCGTAAGCTGGTTACATGGTTAGGAACTGCATCGTTTTATATGATCGTATCCAGCAAAGTAATCTGACCTGATGGTAAACCGCACAGTGGTTTGATGAGTGAAAAAACCTCCGCAATCAAAGATTTCCATTCCAGCTCAAAATTATGTGTTTGATTCGAAGATAAATGTTGAGTAATATAATTTGTCTGGTTTCTTTAGATCAAGACTGTCAATGATACTGGCTTCAAGAGTAGAATTAAATTATTATATTTAAAATTTTTTAAGTTGATATCGTGTATATATATATATATATATAAAACTAGCTTATATGTCTTAGTGATATATCCCTCTGTTGCGTCCAAAGTCCTGAAAATAAGAGACTGCCTCATCTCTTAGGAGGTCCATTACCCACGGACTGTAGACCGGGCTCGATAGCAGGCCTATCGGAAGTTTAGCTTACTAGTACGCATCCTTTGGTATACTGCATTTTTTCCTTTGCTATACTGTGCCTCAGTTTTCATATTTTTTCCGTGTCCACTACAACATTGATTTCTCTATTATAGATTTGGTAAGGAGAATTAAATATCACATTTATCTATATAGAATTATTATTACAATTTACGTGGAAAACAAAATCACATTTAAAGTATTATTTTAAAGATTTTTTAAAAGTAACATGGAAGTGTTTAAATAATAAGCTCAATAAAACATTCAACTCTAATTTCTATCATATTATTCCAAATATGTTAAACTTAAGATTGAAAAATAATGCAACCTGTTGTGGAACTTATGGAATTTAGATCTGTGAAATGAATAAAACGGCGAACATGAGTTTTGTTTTACTTAGTTAGTTCTCTTTAATGTCGTGAAATATTTTTTATTCAGGAGCAATGACTTCTTTACTTTCACTTTCGGCCCTACATCTATAATTTGCTGAAGCGGTTTGCGGTTGTGGGACGTGCCGCACATGTTGCCTTTCATTTCTTTCAGTACAGCTAATCGCAGGAATAAATTAATTCTAGTAAATCTTACATTACAAATTTAGAAAAAACACTGCCCTATTGCAATACTTTCCTCACAGTAACACTTAAGAATTATTTCTTCATAACTTACCGAACATAATCTTCAGAGCCTATAAACCACATCACTTGTTCTAAAATTCACATACAGGGTGCTTTACAGCTTTATTACGTTGTTCATAAAAAAAAAAAAAAACTAATAACAAGTAATACATGATAAAATGTGATCTATGTAGCTTAATTTAGAAGTTATCTGTCTCTATCTGTGTTTTTAGAAAATATTATTATCCCATGGATGGTTTAAGATAAATTCATGAAGCTTTGCAGAAAACGTTACCGTACTGATTTACACATAACGCAAAACTGTAACTTTTGGGACATACTCTTCTGGGAAAATGGCGCCAGTTACAAGTATAAACTTATAAAAGCTATTTCTTTTTTAATATTTAAATTGTACAAATAAATTACAAACTATGAAGCTAATTTCAAGAAATTTGAGTAACGGATCAGATTTTATCATAGAGTCAAGGACAATAGTTATCTTCCCTGATTAATAATAAAAAAGTATTATACGAACGATTTGTTTTTTTATCTGCTGAAGAGCACCGTATACAATGCAGCTATAACTGGGTACGATAACTGTTCAAAAACACAAGCAAGTTGAAACTTGGTACAAAAATATATTATATAACTGTCTCACCAAAGTTTCTTATCAAGCTTTATATGCCCTTTGATTTGGCGGCCATTTAATGTTTTCAGACGCTGCATTAAGTGAAATTCTAAATGGGTTTAAACTCAATATTTCTTGGCTCCAGTCTGTAGCAGGTCTTCGTTTCTTGGGAGCTCTCAGCTACTGAGCGGTCCTGGCTTCTTTAGATGTTGGCCTCAGCTAAGTGCTCTGGATGATACCCACCTCTGGCAGTCCTGGCTATAGGGATCTCTTATAGTCTATAACATCCCGGTTAATCACTGGAAGATACCGTACTCTAGCAGATCGTCATCTCTGGCATCAGGGATCTCTCATCCACTAGTACATCCCAGCCTCCGGCAGGTCCTGGAATATTTAGGTGTTGGTCTGTGCTATGTGCACTGGAAGGACTAGTAGACCCTATCTCAGGCTGGGAGCGCTCTTTGGAAATTACTCGTACCTGGTCTGTCCCGGCTTCGGAGATCTTCGGCATTTAGCTGCTCTGTTAAAATGTAAAATAGCATCTGTAGATTTTAATGTGCGGTTAATTGTTGTTCAAATGCAATCGTAAAATATACTCAAAATTATAAAATTGTTCAGGAAAGTAATTTTTCTAACGTATTTGTAAAACATTATACTACTCTTATATTACAAGATACAGCACACATACATAATTTACTATAATAATTTTTATATTAGTACAACCAATAATATAATAGTATATGAGAAAATATTTTATAAGTGTATGAAATGTAAAAAATAAATTTTTCGCAATGTGAGCTAAATATATGAAATACTTTTGTTTTTTATTCCATTGCAAATAATCAAAGGCTGGGTAAACAATTGAATTGCGTACACTATTGCAAGGTAGGAGTACAATATACATTTACAGGCTTTGTTAAGTGAGGTTGCATTAAGTATTTCAATTAAATATTTAACTTCAATCTTAAAATATCCTGTTACAGCCCCGGAAAGACAGAGGAGAAATGCTCTACGACTATTGAATGATAGGCATCTTTGGCGCTCAGTACAGTGCATGGGTGGACATGCACCAACATCGAATGCTTTCTTGTCTATCTATCGACATCTCATGCAAAAATGACCAATGGCTAATGATGTCTTCAGTATAGTTAGGCTGCGAGAACGCTTAGCCAAATCTAATCAAGTTACTGCCCGTCATCAGACATCACGTTACCTATTAATAAATTAGGTTACATTGAAATTTCAACGAAATTTTTAAATTACTTCATGTATACGGAGCGGGAAGCAGAGACGAAGACAGATATACTAGCAGAGAGAAAGAAGAAGAATTTTTCCAGAACCCCTCGTGATAGCTAAGCAGTAAAAACTCTGTTTCAATTACCTCAGTTCATTATTTAGGTATTGCTCTGAGTTAAATTCTTTAGATTTTAAATCACTCAGAAAATCCGATGGGAGGAATTGAATCATAGTGGAATTACATCTTGCCTATATACATAGAAACTAATAATGATGTGATATGGGAGTATCGAGTTTAATGAAAAGAAAGTTTTACCTACAGATCTAACGAATATCAATTTTAAAATATCATATGAAGAGCTCAGTCTGCCTACGAATGTTTTCCCCTGTGACTTTACGTTGGTATAGGTATTAGCCGTAATAAAAATGTTTAATGCACAATAGTGCTGAGCAAAATCCTATCGAGCAACTTTTTTAAAATTTGATGTTGCGTATATAAAAATGAAGATACGTGTAATACTCAAAATCCACAGGTCAGCATTATAAAAATATCATGCGAACAGACAGATGAAGGAAGTCGCACCAGCTTTACTGTATTTTGTTCATAATGTGATGACGAGAACTTGACACAGTTTTGTGCCCAGACTTCAGACCGGTCAATCTACTTTTTGTGGAATCAGCCAAAAATACGCGATGATCAACACAGACTCGTTTGATGGTGTGAACAAGAGTCTCCTCTTCCGTAACCGGTTATTCAAGTATTACATGTGGTCGGGAACTAAGCATGGGTTCCCTAACATTTGTTATCAATTAATTTTCAGCTATGGGATTGCTTACGTATAGGTCAAATCCACAGTTAAACATTTAAAAATAATTTCAACAAAATAATGAAATATGGCAATTATGTAAAAAGGTTTCAAATGTACCTTAATATAATATATGATAAATAGTTAATTAGTTTTCCACATTATAATAAGTGAAAGATCTTCATTGAAATTTACTGTATGTATTACAATAGTTCATGAATATAGGAAAATGTGTTCTTATAAAGACATAATAATCGTTTTATATATCCTCAGGTTAAAACACAAATTTTTAATACCTACTTTTATTCATACTTAACAGGGAGATAGATTCTAGAAACAAACGTCAGGAACATCTATTGTAATTTAACAAGGTGCTATTACAAAAAAATCAGTAACCTTTAGCAGGCTTCTCTGAGGCTGCGTACAAGATTTAAATTTTACATTTAAATTTGTTACTATATCTAATGTTATGACGTAACGTAAATTGAGGTTTTATTGAATATTTATTTATCCTTCGATTTTCTCACTATCATAATTATTATACAAATAAATTCATCGAACTAGATTTTTGCATGTATAGAAAGGAAGATCATTTGGGTCGGAACTGCTCCATATTTCAAGCCGAAATCTATGGTATCCTAGCCTGTGCCAACCTAGGCCTCACTAGAGGGTACCAGGGAATGAACATCTGTATAATGTCAGACAGTCAGGCAGCTCTTAAAGCTCTTGACTCCAACAGTATCTCATCCAGGCTTGTGTGGGAGTGCTTTAACACTCTCTGCAAGCTTGGATCACGCAACTTGGTGCGTCTTGGTTGGGTACCGGGCCACACAGGCATAGGTGGTAACGAATGCGCCGACAGGCTTGCCAAAAGCGGAGCAAGCATGCCATACACCGGTCCAGAACCGAGTTGTGGTATAAGCAAGTCAGCCGCTTACCAAAGTATAAACAAATTGTCCAGGAAGACACACACCGCTTGCGGTGGCAGAGTCACCAAGGACAAGCACTCGGCAAAAGACTGCTTGCTGATTCTAGCTCCGGCTTCACCAGATGGCTGATGGGGCTGGGCAGAGATCGGGTTAAGCAAGTGATTGCCTTGATCACTGGACACGGCCACTTCAGGAAACACCTAAACACTCTAGGTTTACGACATGAGGACTCGGAGTTTAGACTCTGCAATAAGTCTGAAGAGACTGCAAAACACATAATACTGGACTGTGAGAGACTGGGAGCAAGGAGAAGGGCTCTTTTCGGTGATAAACAACCAGGCGACGAACCAGATGCTAGTATCGGGGAAAAGCTTCTTAGCCTAATTAAGGGCACAAAGATAGGCTTACCCCTCTAACATCAAAGGGGCACACAATAAGCTCAGGTTGACGTGTGAGGATCTGTGAATCCACCCCAATACCCCAAAGAAAAAAAAAAAGATCATTCAAGCCTACAGGTCAATTAATATGAATAAACTTAGCAGCCGTTAAGACTGACACACAGATAGGTGTGCAGTCAGATATAGAAATTAAGTTTTTATAATCCTTCGCAATCGCTTAGCCAATTAACATTGGAAGATAGTCATACCAATAAGTAATCTTACCTTTGAGCTCCGTCACAGTGTTCTCCATAGGGTTAATATTCGTCCAAGGCGAGCCTATTTTGCTTTATAGAAAATTTCTTTTGCAATGGGAAAATCATTGCAACCACAAAGCTTTTATTCCATTTCAATAGAAAATGCTGTAACGTTGAGCCTTTGTTGTGTTCAATCCAATAGTCTTTTCAATAACTAAACAAAGTCTCAAATTCCTCTTATAACCTTAAGTTAGCGAAATATAGGTATTTTATAATTAGATTTCATAGCCAACTACGTAATTCAATATTATTTAATCAAATTTAAACAATCTAAATATACTTAATTACGTTTAAGCATATTAACCAATATTTAAAACTTTTATTTTTGTGAGGCCTTTCGATATCAAGACTATCTTAGGCAGACTTTAATTTGTGATGTGTCTGACGAAGATAGCCTTGCTATCGGAAGGCCTCACAAAAATAAAAGTTTTAAATATTGTTTTATGTGTTTAAATGTAATTAAATTAACAGTAGCCAATACAAGCTCCATCTACAATTATGTACAAATATTTAATGCTTTGTATCTTTGTCAGAATGTTCAGAGAAATGATTTGTAAATACTGTATGGAACATAAAAAAATCAGATATATTTGTTTTAATAATATTGATGGGTATATTGTTAAACGTAGGTGTTTTTATATCTTAAAAAATTAAATTCACCCCATCCCTGGATGAGATATTAACTGAAAAACAGCAAAGCCTGTCACTTGAGTGGCTGGAAAATATTATATTTCTGTCAATCTGTCTTATTGTTCGCACTGTATCTCGAAAATAAATTAAACTATAAACTTCAAACAAAATAGAACATGTTATTTCTTGGGATTTGATTAAGCGTTAGCGAAAATGTTTACATTGGTCTAATGAATAACCATAATGACAACTAGAAAATATAATAAAATAGCAGAATAAATAGGTTTTTAAACACATTTTGTACAATTTATTTGAAATTATAACATGAGATGTCGTATCGAATGTAACTGTAAATTTTTCCAATAGCCTCAGTAAAGCCTGTTACAAGGTATCCGGCGTGACACGTCCTTAAAAAACTCAGTATACAGTAAATAGATTTTAACATGTGGCACGTGTGTCTTAAGTATTCCAACACATCCGACATCATTTTATTTTGAATTTATGTGCAGAATTTTATTATTCAACCATTTATATCAAACCCAATTTAATGAAAAAAAAATGTAAATTATACTTGGTAAGATATCTTGAGAAAGATATGCATGAAACTTCATTTCTACATAGAAAGTAATGAGTTCTATCGTATTGCAGACCCAGCCATGGTATTTGACTAATTGAAGTCTCCCTCTATGTAGGCTGATACAATTTATCTTTGTTTGCTGAGGGAGTGAAAACATTTCTTTGACCTTTAGATTATCATCATGAAATAATCTATAAAATATCATCATGAAATTAGCTATAGACCATTTTTATGAAATAAGCTATTAACTAATATCATAATGGAATGTGCTATAGTAAATCCTCATGACATGAGCTATTGACTATAGATATGTGGTGAGTAGTAATCATATCTAGTTTTATAAAAAGATTATGTCATACTGTACGTTCCTTGACATTTGGTGAGTTAAAAATTATGTATATAAAAAATAAATAAAACCAGAAAACAATGTATTGGTGTTTTTAATAAAATGGTCTCATATTAAAAACGGATGTAACTTTAGAGAGCACTGTTGTTTCCTGTCCTCAGTAATAAATTAATAATTAGTATTTTATTAAAAAGTTTAATATAAAAAAAAATCTCCTCTTGGCTCAAATTGTAAAAGTTGAAAGAACAGTTGTTTACAGAACAGTATGAAAGAGATTCGTCCAGAAGTCCAGGACGTGTGCTTGTGCCGCACTCGTTTAGATAATTATAGGGTACGCGTTGAGACAAAGTAGTGAAATCACTCTCTCTCTTTCTCAACTTGACCGTTAACCACCGATTAGATCGGGCCCATCCAAACCACTTTTTACGTAGTCTCATATATATCAATACCAGCCCGCGGCAACGCTGTTTTGGCTCTGTGCGATTTATGTAAGAGGGAGCGACGGCAAACGCGTTCGTTCTCACCTTTTACATAATTTATATCGTTACCTCACGCTGTAAAAATTACTGTAAATATTTCTCAAATCATAACTTAATATTAAACTAAAACTTTTGCAAGACATTGCGATTATTTTTTTATTATATGGTAAAAAGTAATTCTTTATTAAGGAATTCAAGATGTTTAGCCTAATATAATATTTATATGTAGTAATTTGATTTCAAGTTCAAATTATCAATAAACTTGAGCCTAAGAAGAAATACCATTGAAACCTACGCGCCCTTTTAGGACCAACCATTTTTTCAAAAATTTGGTTACACTATAATTATTTGATTGGTGATTAAACATAGGAACAATAAAAAACTAAACAAGACAAAAAGGAAAAATTTTACAGAGGTTTGGGAAAATGCTCAAAAGATAACTTAGAGTTAAGTTAACTCTATGGATTTGGTATTTATTTTTGACAGTAAAGTATACTACAGGCCTAGCAAATATAAATACATTTTTAATTGTATATTTGCAACAAATTCAAGAAAGTAAAAATTTACAAGTGTAGTAATAACATGAATATATTTCAAAATTTGTACGCCAAGGCCTTGGAAGTAAGAATAATTTAACATATTCCTACGCTGAACATTTTTCTATGAACGTGCAATGTTATGCGTGTTTAGTAAAATCAAGCAATAGGTTGCTCGGTCCGAAGATGCTGAAGCATTTCAATAATAAACGTGGTGGATTCAATGCGCATTCTTAAATATAATTCATAAAATCATATAGAAGCATAAAAAAGATTTTAGTGTTATATTGAGTCCTTAGTTGATGTTATAAAAAAGTAAAATGAGAGCATAATGTGTGATAACTGGAGTTATCATTGTAATTAAAATGTTGAGTATATATTGTATAATACCGTATCCGTACTAAAAGGTATACTGTAGAATGTCCATAATTTACCAGGTAAATTTAAAGCTATAGAAGCCTCTCTAATACTTACACTGGATTTAAATGGCTCAAAGGTGACTTCCATACCACCACCAATGGCAGGGTAGGCAACTATTAGTAAATATGCTGATAAAATATTAACGCTAACGTTCCTATGGATGGATAAATAATTCGATTTGGGATATTTGCCATCGTTAGTCTATATACTACAAAAGGTATGTCACTTATGACGTATGTAATGTTTTAAAGTAAGTACCCTTTTTAAATTACGCCTCCGCAGCGCTGCAATTGCCGTTTAAACGCATGCGCGTAGTGTAGCTACATCAGTTGGAAAAACACAGACGCCATCACGACGCCGTTTGATAGAGTCTTCGTTTGTTTACGTGATTTTAAAATGCCGCTGACTATCGAAAATCCCGCCGACTGTGAAGTGCGTGGTGTAATTCGTTTTCTCTGTGCTAAAGGCTTAAAAAATTGACATTCATCGTCAAATCAGTGAAAATTATGGTGAAAATATTATGAGTGAAGAGAATGGTGCGGAAATGGGTTAGGGCCTTCAAATATGGCCGCACAAACCTTTATGATTAGGAACGAAGTGGGCGATATTCAGTCATTACCGATGATCTCATTTAAAAACGTGGACGGTAAAGTGAAAGAGAACAGACACAGACACGGTTCACAATTTAGTCCTTAGCTGAAAGATTTTCTGCTGTATCAAGATGTGTTCTCTACGAAATTGTGTCCGAACGTTTAAATTATCGGAAACTGTACCGAAAATTTTGAATGATGAGCACAAAACCAAACGATTGGGCAGTGCATTGAGCTTTCTCGAGCGTTACAGTAACGAGGGCGATGATTTTTTTAAGCCATATCGTTACAGACGATGAAACGTGGGTAGCCTACGTTACCCCAGAATAAAAAAAAACAGTCAATTAAATGGCGGCATTCAACATCCCCTAGGAAATTCAAATGCAAGCAAACAATTTCTGCCCAGACCCTCATGTGCACTGTGTTTTGGGACAGACAGGGTGTGTTGTTGGTAAATTGTCTGCCTCGTGGTGAAACGATTAATGCAGCCGCGTACTCTGAAACTTAAAAAAAAACTGCACCGCGCAATTCAAAACAAAAGACGTGGCATGCTGAGTGCAGGCGTCGTTTTACTCCACGATAATGCTCGTCCACTTCAGTAAATCGAAAGCAAGACACATCACTTCATTTAGATGGGAACAATTGGACCATCCTCCATACAGTCCCGATCTAGTGTCTGGCGACTACCATTTGTTTCTGCACTTGAAGACGCATTTGGCGGGGAAGCGTCATTCCAATGATGAAGAAATAAAACGTCTGTGCAACAGTGGTTGTCCAGTGACGGCAATTTGACGACGGCATACAAAATGGTCCCAAGATACGAAAAGTGCCTTAATGATAATGGAAATTATGTAGAGAAGTAGAGGAAGTATGCTCTTTCAGTTTGAAAAATTTACTTGCTGATTTTTTTATATCTAAACTATACTTAATTGTAAAAATACCTCGATTTTACTTAATGATATCCAGTAGGGGCACACAACGAACTAAAAATTTAAAGATATTGCATTGGAACTTTATGGATCGATATGGAGTGGATGGAGCTTCTATAGTTTTAAAGACTATTGCTGTGATCCACCCACTTGACTAAAACTTGGTCCCTCCTTCTTCCATGGTGATATGACTGATTTAAATCCCACTATTCCTCTTCATTGAATCTCAACACGAAGTGGTTCCTACCGCTAACCTTACACATCTTGCATATATCTGTCATTTCAGAAGCAAGCGCACAGATCCCTTTGGTTACTAGATACAATGAAAGGTTTCTCAGCTTCTTGAACTATGTGAACGAAACAGATTTTTATAACATTGTAGGTCAAACGGACACGTTTCCTTCATCTGGTGGGGCTGCATCTTGGCTACAAATATTGAAAAGTCCCTACTGATGTAGTGGAGGAGATGCTGAACCTATAAACTCTGGAGTCCATGAGATTTATTCACGATCTCACTTGTTTCTGATCTTATAATTACAAACATTAACTGTCCCTCTGTCCTTGAATTAGTCAACAGTACAGGGATCCCTAGCAGCACCCTTTCTAGGATAATTTTATAAGGGACAACTACCTCTACATCTTATACGGCCAACATAATGATGAAAGCCCAGCGGCATGGCAAAACATCAATAGTAAATATCTTCTTGCGTTAGTAAGTTAGCACTGTCAGGTTTTCGGTATGATTTGTGAGGACTGTAAAATTATTTATGTTATCTCCAGGTGTAATAATATTGCTAGTATTTAAATTATAATATTTTCAATATTTTTGTAATGTTTAACTATTTATTTATTGATTTTTAAGCACTATAGTTACAAGATTATGCATATCCACTGCTTTTCGTCTCTTGAGGTTTAGATATATTGTTTAAATAATCTATAGCATATGTTGTGCTTAATTTTATGTTGTGTTATTTACTAATTATTATGGTAAGTTTTGTTACTTGGCTAGTTACCTAGGTGATCGATAAAAATCCTAATTTTGTAATTCTTGTTAATTGGCACAAAAAATACCAAGAATTTGAATTTGCATTTCTGTTTTTTCGTTTTCTCTTGAAAGTAAAGAAATAAGCGATTGAAATTTATGAGGCATGTAAAACACTATTACACCAGCAGGTGTATAATACTCTTAAATCCGCAGTAGTGCCATCCTCATCATCAAGGTTTGCTGGTGTATCCGAGTCTAAGAATTGCCAACCCAACTCAAATGGTTACAAGCTTTTGGCCTCACTATAGAGTGCCATCATCTGTCAATAAATGAAATCCTTGATAATAATTAATTCTCAATCACTTTTCTATGGTGCTCAGTATTTGCAAACAGTACTTTTACGCCTACTATCTACAACCATATGATATTTTCATAAATAAATATTTAATAATATTACAGATTACCAAAATTAACTTCTACGAGATAGTAGACGAGATTTTAGATATATATAAAACTATCACTATCAGCAAATTTCAGTTCCATATTGCTTATTGTATAATATAAATTCATAACTTACACTGAACCTAGTGCCCAGCCTCATCATTAATTTCATTTAGATTGGCCTGCAGACGGAACACTCTTAATAGCCGAGTATTATAAAACTCCAATCTTGTCAAATTTTAATTAGTACGATTATTAGGCACGGTCTGCTTGTGGTTATGATTTATCTTCATCATCAGATTATCTTATCTGCAAGTGATCAAGTGCGTTTTTCTTCTTGTTGGTCTTTCCCCATCTTAATTCACGGGCCTAATGTATAATTATGTGTAATTTAAATTTTCTAACGGATATTTTGGGACCTAGAATCGGGAATCGGACCTGGTTTGCTGACAGAAGGGTTGGCAGTTAATATAAAAAGTACAATTTCTCTAGTTTACTACTAAAATATATTTTTTAATGTAAAATGCAAGAAAAGAAACGCAAAACATGAGGTTATTATATATTTTACTACTTTGAATGCAGCTTATATTTAAAGCATTGTTGAACTGTATTCAAATTTCCCTTATTTAATTAAGTTAAAAAAAGTTAAAACGTTAAAAATATTTCATAATAAGTAAATATTCTCAATACTTTTACACCCTAATGTTATTTGCATTATGTATAATAATGAAGAGCCTATTTCATCCCACAGTTACAATATAAATATTTCCCAAAGTACGTGTACAAGAGTATTAATACACATTTTTCCTTAAGTTAGCGTGTATATGTATCTACAAAAAATTTACGATATATTTCCTAAATCCCAAATTTTATACGATAACCTTTTTTGCAGTTCTCATCAAAAGAAATATTTATATTATATTTAAGATTATCAAACTTATTATAGAATAATAAAAGTAGCTACATCTGATTTCAAATATAACACCTCAAATATAAAAATCGACGAATCGGTAATGTAAGTATAAGCGTCATGCAAGGCAAAATTTATATTTTTGATGTTTCTGACTCTATTAACTACAAGTTACAAGTCTCACACTGTAAGGCTACATGATTTCTTTACCGATGTTTATGTTTTAAGAGTCAAAATATTTGTAATTTTAAATTAAATTAATTATTCTCTTAAAAGTTTTATCATTTTATTATTTTTAATGTCCGTCATTTAAAAGTTCTGTATGGTAATTTCATATAAATTTTTGTGTTAATATATTACTGAAAGAGTTATAACTGTATAAGACTTGAGTAGTGATATAAAAATAAATCTTTAAAGAACTTACAGACGGTAAACGAAATGAGATAAAGCATTGCTTGCATTTAGTTTTAAGGTCTACTTTGTCTATGAAAAATCACCTTAGGTTTGTTAGATAGTTTTGTAACACTCTGTATATTCATTTTGTATAACCTTATACATAGAAGGGGATTGGAACGTGGGTTATTTATTTGGTAATCACACGTTTTCCAAAATAAGGAAGCCAGCTTGGGAAGAGGTTTGGCCCGCGGAGTCCGCCCAACTTTCGTTTTCAGGAGAATCCACCAATTAGTGGCAAGAAGCGCAGGACGGGCCAGGGAACCAGTAAAACAAAGATCCACGTAACAGTTTTGGAGGTGGCACCCACGTGAGGCTTCACAGTCCGTATATTTAACACTCAGTATAATTAAGGCAACAAGCGTGCGGAAGCCCGGTAAAACTGTCATGGTCGAAATATTAATGAGAACGGCGGGTTCACTGCCTGCGGCTCGCACGGAGTTCACGCTTGGGTAGGTGGAAAGCTTGTCACAAAATACGTTCACATAATGTTTTTTGTTTTTATCCGTAAAAAACGGTGATAGACCATATTTTCATTTTGAGTTCTTGCAATTTTTATCCAGAAATATTAGCTAAATTTATTTTATATTAAAACTCCATAGGTCAACAGTGTTTTGTAACGTGAATCATATTATCATTTTTGGTTCTCATTTGGGTTACCTGTAATAGATAATTAACCAGAACTTTTGTTACGTCCCATTTTGAATTCTATATTTATACGTTTTTTAACACCGTACGCAGCACTGGTCTGCCAATGGTAAGGGATTTGATAGCTCTTGTTGTTTTATTGGTTGTTCACTTCCAGTAGTAGTGGAGGAGAGGTTATGTTTTATTACTTAAGTGTATAGAATTTTTATTTAGGTCACCAGAATTGTTGAAGTTTGTACCGTAAATTAGTTAATTAAATTTCATATAATGTAAATTTCGCAACCTAGTCAGCCAGTATAATTTAATATTATTTTTATCCAATGTTCCGGAACTAAATTATCGGCGGAGTAACTACCTAATTGGCACGCGGATGAATATGTTCTTCTAACCCTTTGTAGCAGCCCAACTACGTGACCGATCAGACCTCGCGCGCTTTGTCCGTAGGTAAAATTTATCTTTTCGTATTATTAAATTAGCCCTTTGATGCCAAACATATAAAAATGAATGTAACGTAAAGTAAACTTGTAAATAGTAAAGTTACTTACTCTTGAAGATCTTTTATTTGCTTGATTGAGATAGATAAAAGTTGTGGCGTCGTCCTTAATGGTGAACACATTGTTATAATAAGTAATTTGTATCATTAAATGGCTAATACCGTCGCGAATTAGTTTTAGGCGAGTTCACGTAGCTCACGTACCTGATGTATCTCACGTGTTGTTTGAGTAGATGGCTACCAGTTTCCCAACTTCTACTCCTCTTCTAGAAATAACCGTTCTTAGACTACAGCTTCAATGTCTCGTGCCATGACGCCGACACCCGGGTTGTGAGTCTACATATCGCGAAGGGAAGTGAAATCTTATTGTTTTATAAAGTAGAACATCGTAGGCATAATTCCAGAGAACATTATATATTTTAGGCCCACTTAGAAGATATTCGTTTTTAGTTCTTGTGTTCTAATTGGCAGCAACGTGGCATTACATACTTTCCCTTTACCATCTAAAAGTGGTGCTTGTAAGTTTTTCGTAATTAAACTGAACTTATAAGTAAACTTTGCATTTCTAGTATTTATTACTACAACCTCAGAAGTCACCACTCTCAAGTGTTATCGTCCAACGGTACAAGTTGTACGGGTTTCTTTTATATTTGTCATCAATGAATGGCAGGTACGTCACGAAGAAGATGTAACATTTCACCGGTGGCCGATTATTAGTGAAAGCTTGGCTGTGGTTTGGCGTGAGCCAAATAATTATTTATTTTTGACTAATATTGAAGGTTATTAAAAAAGAAAATGATCAAATTGACTATCCTAATGTACCATTTGCAATTAGGCATGTTCCTCATTGGAAAGGCCTGCCGATACCTACACCTCCGTTGGAATGGAGTTTTATTGAATATCTAGATCTTACTGGTAATGAGGTTATTGATGCTTGAAACTGAAGATCTGATTAATGATACTGTTGGTCCTAACTACGAACCCGGACTTGTAGCAAAGGACCTTATATTACCCCAAAAATAAACTAAATGAGTTGGTTCGTGATTTACGACTATCTAATCAACAAGCTGAACGTCTAGATTACAGGTTACAAGAGTGGAATCAAGATAGAGAATGATCAGGCTTCAAATATTTGGTTTATCTTTTCCCTAAGTTAAGTGAAGCAAAAATGGAAAGCGTTTGTCAAAGTGCTTCAAGATTTTCTGGGCGGTAAAAAAAAGATGCATATACAATGTCCTCGTCACGTATCAAAACGCACCTACTTCTGCAGTATAAAATCGACTTAAAAATATAGAGACAGAATAATCTCATCAATAATCTTTCCTACTTATTCTGTAAGAGCGATTACAAACTTTCCGGAAACACAACACAAAGAAAACAGGTAATGTGAACATGGGTTTGAAATGCTTAGTTTAATGATTTCTTTAAAAATGTGTTTTCAGTTCCTGTTTTTATTTAACATAAGTGATGGAATTATGGGAAGTGAAAAAAATTGAAAATTGAGAAAAATTGGGTGTGCCACTCTATGATGGATAAAAACATATTATAATACGATTATGGAATAAAATATAAAACTAAATATACAATGACATGTTATTAAATATATAAAAGGCCTTAAAGTAAGTTCATTGATGTATAACATTACTTATTGTAGTTTACCTTCCTCTATGTTTTATACCTGAGTACCTGGAAATCCTTATAAATAAATCAACATTATTTTCTTCTCTCTCACTTTCACCCATGATATAATAAACAAAATAATAAGTAACCATATATTACCTCAAGTTTATGATGATTACATAGAATCACTTTGGTGTTTATTTCATCAAATGGTTTTGCAATGTTAGGGATAATCTTATAGGAACATATGATTTGCCAATGCATCTAAATTATTACAAATATAATGCTAACTTAAACAAAAACAAAATATATTTTGTTTTACAGCTAAATAATAGTGATATAACATTACTATTAGATATTTTAGGAATAAACTTTGAATTTGAGCTTGTTGTTCGTAAATGTTTTGTCGATGTACACGATATTGCAATATAGTTTGACTTAAGAGACTTACTGTAATAATATTTAGATTGTAATTATTAGGCAAATAGGATAGTTTAAAAAATGTTATGTGGTTATTACATGAAATGTTATATACTCATTGCATGGTTAATCACATTGCATCAATTATACCGCACCGTAACTGAACATTAATATCATGATTACAAATAAAGTTATATAGTTTTTTGGAAGAATAGTGGGAACTGAGATGGTGTGCATATTTTAAGAAAGCCAAGTTCCACTTGAAGTACTGGACATCGTATAATTCAGCTCGAGTGCAACTCCTGACATTTACAGCTCGATAAGTATGTTTAGAGCTGTTAAATTATCTCTAAAGCCGACTCTGTGATTAGCAACTAAACCGGTTTACCGCGTGTCGGGGCGCATGCGCCGTACTTTGCTTTTATTACAGAGCTGTAATGTATTCTCTGCAGTACTGTACAACACTAGAGTGACTTCATATAACAGTATTATTTTTACAAACTACTTATACTTTACTAACCTAATGTTATAAATGCGATCGGGTCCTTGTTTGTTTGTATGCTTTCAAGCGTAAGCTATTTAGACGATTGTACTGAAACTTTATATGAACATTCTTAGCGTCCAGGTATGAATATAGGAATATTCGTATTTAAAAAATCTTTCCAGGATACGCCCCACTTGGTCTCTAAAGTAAAGGAAATCCTATCTTGGTCACCAAAGTTCGGATTTATTAATAGAAAGAGTCTATTAAATGCAATCAACTGCAGCACAACCATATTTTCAAATAATTTAACCACCATTTTCAATTTGTTTACATTTATAGTGCGAAACCACATAACAACACATCTTATTTTAACCATTTACGCAACCGCTGTTGAGCACAAAATAAAGAAATATACTGATAAAAAGAATAAACCTTTTTAGTATAAATATACTTCGAACTGCACATTTTTAGCAAATATTACGTATAAGATATAAGAGACATGGTTAATATCTAACTTTCATTATAAATTTAAACACAATTATATAACTCATCTTAGTTGTTTTTTGAAAGGAGTCACCTTAGACCTGTATTTGTATATGATTTTCATGTTCGGGAAAAACAATACAAAATCAACGATGAAACAAAAAATAACTAATACCGGAGTAAATTGAAATGTCCACAAACGTACTTTTTGACATAATACGCTTGATCGTGGATTAAAAAATCAACATTGTTGATGGACATATAATTCACTCGAAACAGTAGTGCGCATACAAGTGCAAAGCCTACAAAAGTGCATGCGAAGCCACAAGTTAGTTCTACAATACATATAGAAGTTCAAACAGATCAAATGCAATTTTTTTAACATATGTAGTCATTCGAAATATAATATCCTAACTTACGTTCATATGAAAACTTATATGTCAATTTTAGTTATAAAATATTTGTCTGTAACAGTTTTAGCAAATACTTTTAAAAAAGAGAATCTTACTTTTCTTTATGCTACCTCACTATCCTTAAAAGGAAATTAAATTATTCCATTAGTACAAATGTACAAATTATGTTCATAATGCATATAAACAAATTAACATAATGATCATGATTATGTTGTAATTATGTTCATGGTGTGTAATGTGTGTTATGTTTATGTTATGTTGTTGTGTGTGTGTGTGTGTGTGTGTTTTTATTGAACCATAGCTTGATTTAGTTTAAAAACTTATAAATTACTGAAGATAATCATCCTACAACGATAGTACTTTTACTTTCTAAAACTTAAAATTAAGTCAAGGAATAAGGCGAGTTGACATTGCAAAGTTCGCATGCTTCTCCATAAAAATTCAATATTAAATTTTAATAAAGAAGTTTTTGATGTTAATGTTGTATAAAACTGATTTCGACACACAGCACACGTTTAGCTTAACCTCTTTTCAAGTTTTGAATTTTACGGTGTTTTTAACGCTCGAGCTGCAGTTATGGAATAACAGTTGTTATAAAGTACTGCATGTGACCTTTATGACTTAGGTTGCATATCATACGTCAGGTTTTATGAGTATTACACCTTATAAGGCAGGATTAATGCAGTCCAATTATAAGCTGAAAGCTTGCAATGTAAACCCATGTAATCCCGGATAGAAAGTGGTGGTATTCAATCGGTAACATTCCTTATCCAATCGACACCATAATGCAGGTTTTGGAGGTATGATAGAATAATTATCTCTGTCTTCCGTGGTTAGTACGGAAGCAAGAGCAGAACTGCATTTTAGCGTAATATATAAGGAACATATTCAGGCTATTTAAACCAGGCGGTGTTTTGACTGATTGAAAGAAAGCATTACATCACAACATGGATAATTAAATTTAATAGCAATTTTTATAATTGATTTCATGAAGAGTAATTATCCAATATATTGTGACGTATACGTCAAGATACTACCTGCAAGGGAAGTGTGTCAGTGTAGATCTAAGCAACGAAATTATATGATGTAAAGGGAATTCATTTGTGGTCAAAAGGCAACCATATTTTGGAAATAACATTGCCGGAGCACCAATATAGAATCTAAAAATCTCACTCGGGTTCGTTCTGATAACTTTGGGTGACTTTGAAGCCCATATGTAGCCTTACTTTACCAACCTTATTAGATGTTTATAAATATGGCACATTAATGGCATTATTGTGTATCCGTTATTACTTCTTCTTAATTATCAGTTTATAACTTTAGAATGTCAGTTACAATCAAATGAATAGTTCTGTAACTGATATAAAATGTGTATTTTTAAGATGAGTCACCTAGGAACTATACATCTACCAGCAAAATATAAATAGAAAAACTTTCCTTCTTTTTAGAGAAATTCATATATATATATATATATATATATATATATATGTGTGTGTGTGTGTGTGTGTGTGTGTGTGTGTGTGTGTGTGTGTGTGTGTGTATGCGTAATTCAAACTGTTAGAAACCACGGCTTTTTCCTAATATAACGGTCAACTATATGTTTCTTAAGGAACTCCCTCATTTTTTTTACGGTATAATAAAAATTAATGCTTTTCTGGATTGCTCCTTTTTGGATTTTCCTCAGTAGCAGATATATGACAGCTCAAATTATTAAAATTCCTTATGGAGATGAAAATTACAATAATTTCTTTTTATATAACCATTCATTTCAACTTCTAAACAAAAATCTAACATTTTATATTACGAAATGTTTTTGAACATATTTATAAACTTGTAAACGGGAAAGGAGATTTATTTGTGTTAAAAGGTATTTGCGTTTTCGTTCTTTGAAAGTTTATTATTATATATTATGCTCCGCTCAATTAAAACTTATTATTTTATTTTGAGTTTTGTTTATGAAAAACGTAAATTTGTTAACGTATATATCAATGTTCAAATAATAAAACATTAATCATTAAGTCACCATAAACAATGTTGAAAATATTGAGTCAGTTATGCTACATTTGATAATAAGTTACACGTTAAATTCTTTTATGAGTTTGTTTATAAAGTTATTTCTTCTGCTATTTTATCGTTTCCATTGTGGTTAACCATAATACCAACGAAATATATTCGGTAACGCTCAGCCAAATGTCAAAAAGTGACATGCAATATCATTGGAATCGGTGGTCCTTACATAGATATAAAGCTTCATGCACAATTTCCACACTATAGGTCAGTTTGTTTTCAAGGTATCGTGCTTACAGTCATATTGACAGAAATGAAACATTTCCAGCCCCTTGAGTGAGATGCTTCACTGACGTTCAGCCAATCCAAGCGGTAATTATTATATTGAATGTTTAACGGAATAATTTAGATTATTAGATAATAGTTGATTTAATATGAAATTTTAATGCAAATGAAAAAGAACGTGCTGTAAAGTTCTAACTTTGCTCAAACAAAAGCAGTTCCACTGCATTTCACCATTTATACATTCCCTTTGACGTTACAGCACAACGCAGTCTATTTGTCCTCCGATAATATTATTAACTGAATATTTCAAACAATCATCCTACTATTGGACTATCGTTAATAATTAAAATATACTTATTTATACATAAATAAAACTACATTTTATTTAATATATCTCTATCTCTGGAATAATTTCTGAACCAGTGCGTATCTATTTTTAAAGGCTAGTTAGTTATAGTCTTAAATTCGAAGACTAAGCGTTTTTTTACTGATTATGGCCACATATTAGTGAATGAATTATGAATGTTTACACAAATTCTCATACTTTGTACACCTAAAATCTTACTAGTTACTGTTGAAACATTTTGGGTCTCTGATTTCAACACCGAATACCATGCCTTGAATTCCGAGACCATGGTATATTCTTAGAGGGCATATTGCAGATATATACTTTATAAATCACAAATTGAAAGGAAGCTTTAAATTCTGACAGCGAAACTATTGCTATATGAGCATTTATTAGTATGTTCCGAACATCCGTTTAAAATTCCAATAAATGTACATAAAGTTAATTTTAGTTCTATATCTATCAAAACTTAATAAAATTATGATACATATTTAGTTCTCCACGTATCCTATACAAGATAATAAATTAGTTATGGTAGGCTTATGTATATTAAGGAATCCAAGTCTAATGACCAATACATTTCAAACGCGCATTTTTATCTTGTTTGTAAGTGCTTCTAATCAAATGAATTATTTATATATTTCCGTTGAGTTTATATTACTACACCGATTGAAATCATACGTAGAGAAAAGAAGCCTAATTGGGTTAAAAGGCTTATACATCCGACCTAAGGAATGGATTGATCCCAACTGCCAGATGTCCCTTACCATTCGATAGGAACAACTTTAGTGATAAAAGTCTGTAATGTCTGCACATAAAACGAGAGACGTCTAATATGTTTCTCTGAAATGCAATAAGTGATTTTTAATAATGAAACATTTATAAAGACTATATAAAAATAGAGAAATTTATATTTCACCTAATTTATGAAATACCAGGACGAAATTACATGAATTATGTTATTGAAGATATTGTATTTAATTAATAAATTTCACAACAAATATCTTTCTACAAGAGGGATTCATGACAGCTACATCTGGTTCTTATTTTTGTCTAACTTTATAATTTACCTTAATATCCAGTGGTTGGGTGACACTGTATATGTACAACAAATTTAAGGAAGTGCTAAAAAAGTTTATAAACCTATGGGAAATGTATTTTTAACACATTGACTGCGATGGACGCAACTCCTAATATTAACGCTGCCCTAAAAGTATTATACATAAAAGTAATATACAAAAATGTCTTCTTGACAAATAACGTAAAGTTTTATAATAACACATTACACTCTACTCAAATAACTCTAAGAAACGTAACATTTAGGCAAATTTATAAACATTTCTTAAAAAGTGCCAGTTTATCTTTGTTTTTTAACGTTGAAATTTATTGAATAACACACACACACACACATATATATATATATATATATATATATATATATATATATATATATTTATATGAAGTACTTAAGCCCATAGCTACCTGCTACACAAAATTGAAACATGGAATATCATTCTCAGTCTTATTCTTTATTTATTTTACGTCCATTGTAATGAATTATACGTTAAAAAGATACTTTAAATCTATTTCATGAAGGGTGTTTTTAATTAATACCTATAAATTTAATAGCTGGGGTTTATAGCAGATGTGATAGCACATAATGTAAATGTAACACTATTACTGGAGATTGGAAGTTTCAAGAAGACTCAATTATGACTAATACAATAAAACTAATGGGTCGAAAGTCCAGCCATTTCTAGAGTTTTTCATGCATATACAAGTTTTATTTGTAAAAGTGTAATAAGTTTGAATGTATTGTACTATATAACGTTTTTATAATATTTTATCACAAGCATTAACCTCCTCATCCTAAATGAAATATTTCATTTGGATTTAGCAAATTTTTATATTTTTTTGGATACTATGCATTGTAATGAATCCCAAAAATGCTAAAAAATTATATCAGTAATACTATGGAATAACTAATGTCGACTATTATAGTATAAATTTGGGCTAAGGCCCCATTTTCATTTTTATGTATTTTATTGTTATTATGATTTCTGTCCAGTTTTAGAGTAAAAAGGATAATTAGGGCAATGAATCATGTACTGAAAGATCTATTGATACAACAGTCAGTTTCAAAGTAAAGCTATTGTTAATAAAAAAAATGTTTTTACGAAAACCTGTAAAAGTTCGTGATAGAGCTGGAAACAATTGTTGTATGTTACAGTAGCACTAGTAATTACAATTACGTTTAGCAATAAAACGGCTAAAACCTGCCAATCTGTGTTTTTATATCATATGTTCAAACTGCTGTCCCTGGACAGTTTGACAATGTCCAAGCTTGTTGTAGAAACTTTAAACGGTGAGCTGTATGGATTCATGCGGTTTTCTTCGAATTTCTACTACTATTCTGTCCCTAAGGTCATTAATGCATTGGCGTTTCGTTTTATAGACATTGTTTATAATGTGAACCCAAGTGCTGTTCAAGTGTAGATGGATCTGGCGATCTTGGTGGCCACTCGATACCTCCTCTTCTGCCTATCCTGTGATTTGGAAAAAATATTGTTTAAATACTCACGGACGTGCAAGCCATAGCCACATCCAGTGCTTCATCCTGCTCAAATCAATCTTCATTACAGCTGTTGGTTGCTACTGTATACCTGTATAACATTTCCTGGTATACCTCTGCATTAAGATTTCCATCAATAAAAAGCCCAACAAACTGATTCCTCAGAATGAATAGTCTAAAGTTTAATTTTTATGGGTTCTGGGTATATTGATCTCTCATCCAATGATGGTTAACGTTGGCCCAATAACGAGAATCGTGTCTGTCAACGTTACCGTTTAACACGAATGTTGCTTCAACTGAAATAGCAATGTTGTTTGATATAATTGTATTATTATCAATTTTCTGCATCATTATTTCACAACATTCTACTCGACGATCAAAATCGTCCTCACGTAGCTCATATAGGAATAGTTCCACTCTCAGACTTAAAGCTTCGTCCCAATGTACGTCTAGAAAGTGTATATACCCTCTAAGAATCTACCATGGTCTACGAATACAAGGCTTGGCTGTAAAAAGTTTGAGTTTTTAAGAAAGGTAGTTTTCTATTGGAAGTTAATTACCTTTTGAATGTGGATGTTCATGTTTTGCCTTAACTAAATTTTAATTAATTTCAATGAGCTGCCTTTTTGTGCTGGATGGTGATACATAGCTCTAGTTTCCACTTTTATTCTTGTTTTATCTTTCAAATGAGGTGCCACCTAATGGGTCTTTACTTTTAAATATTTTAGCCGCCCCCTCCTCTCCATCCCCCAAATCCCATTAGGGAAACGGGAAAAGTTGTAACAGTGAGTAAAAAGTTCCCTTCTATTTCCTATAAAAGATGTGTCACGTTCCATCCTTCCATCTTTAGCCATCAAAACCTAAATAGAGAATCTCCATACCCTTAACTCACACTGTATTCTGCGTAGCTTTAATATAGTAATTACAGTAGCTAATTTAAGTCACTTGGGAAAGTTTCATTTTAAATTAAGGAATAATTAACGCGAAGAACAATACTGAAATGTGTTTGAAACAGTGCATTAGCAATTTCACAGACATGCAATTAATGCTGCAAATTTTATTTAATTGAAGTGTCTGAATAATGCTGGCTATTTTCCTGTCATTAACATCAAGCAGATCTAAGTATAACATCTCTGCCTTTCCTTTCCTTTCACAAGACCTAATAAGTGCAGATTAGAGAGGAACGTATTAGATTTATCATAAATTTATTACCTCTTATTATGTTATGTTACTACCTGTCATTATGTTTACCAACACAAGTTATGATACTAAACAAATTCGTCTATTGTTGTCTAAATTACGTATAACATTGCATAACTGTTCTGAAAATGTTCAAAAACTTATTTCAATCCAAATTGTTTAGTAGTTTTAAGATTTTATAAAAACATAAACAATGTTATTACTAACCAAGGACTATTCTGTAATCCACGTATTTTAAATTGCTATTTGATGTTGACTGAAATTTCTGAATAATATTACTGAGGCTGATTGTCAAAGTGAATATTTTATTAACTGTCAGAATAATCGTTACAAATTTTATGTAACAAACAGGAATCAGAGAGGAAGAATTCGTAATGGACTGTATCATGTTCACACATATTTATACTTTCAAACAATGAAAATTGAGGATAAAAAAAAGGAGATTTGCGAGCCTGTTGGTCCACAAAAAGGCAAATATTTATTTTAAGGATTTAATTTCCTATTGTAAATATTTTATATGTTTAGAAATATTTACTCTTGAGTATGAATGTATTAAAATTTGCAAAAACACTAAAAAAGCTCATTGCTTTCTCAAATATGCTCCTTGCAATTCCAATATTACTCATTCATATTAAATCAAAGGACTTTTTTTCCCTGGGCTAGTATTAGAAGTCAAGTGCTACTGAAAAATAAAAGCTACCGAATAAAAAATCATGGAATGTTGAATGGGGATTCGAATTAGAATATTTTCCAATAGTAATCATTTATGCTGCATAGGGTGAAGTGTCACTAAGAAAGAATAAAGAATATGCCTATGACGTCCCTGTTATTGAGCAAGAAATTTCGTATGAGGGGGCATGTAACTGCTAAGGTAATTATATATAACATTCATTTATCGACGATTTTAACCTTCCTGACCCACAAAAAACATAATATTTCAATAGCCTATATAATGATGATTGATGGAGTTGCAATAACATTCACAAGATGGAGATGAAATTTTTATTAAGTTTTTCCAGTTTGGATATCACTGATGTGGAATATCTACTAAAAGAATCCACTTCTGTAAGAGGAGAAACTAACGTACTACACGTTTGATTATGTATGGCTTAACTAAGTTAGGTTATGGAAAACTATATATGATATTCTGGGGAGTATAGCACTCTAGCATTCACACTTTTGAAAAGTATATATAGGAGAATAATAATAATAAATGTAATGTTTATGATACCTTGTTAATTTGAACTTTGTTAAGTTCATTATGAGCTTCTTTACCTGGCCTTTATCATCAACATTATGTACAGATTTTATGTAAAATATTCTATATCACTCATCTGATCCATCTAATATTTGGACTTGTATCAATACCTATAAATATACCAGCATATGTGAAATGCTATGTTTCTGAACCTTCACGAATTGTAGGTGTAGGAACACATCTTGTTTGATACAGTTATATTTCCGGAGCTACAGTTGAGTTTTCACTTTTATTCTCCAGTAATGAAAATATATTTACACGTACATTTGAGATTCATATTTCGGCCAAACATCATATAGCCCCCCTTTACATTTTATTTTTGGTGTAAGGCAATTCTGGTACGGTAGCTGGCTTTGTCTTATTACAGCGATAAAAAATGTATACAGAATTTTTATTTAGAGTAAATCTAATTTTAATGCATTATGTATTAGTATCTGTTATATTAAAGACATGTACACTTCTATAGGAACGCATTAAAATCTGTAATCTCCATTGTTAATAATTTCAGTGGAAACTACGTGTCTTTCAATTTAAAAGACGAGCGAGCCGGACGTCTTTTAATACTATCCACGTATTCTACAAAGTTCCAATTAAAAAGTTCGAAAGAAAGGTCAACTAAGGAGGTCACAAGTTTAATCCTAAAAGAGACCGTCTGACCGTAGTTCTACAACCAGGAGAAAAGAAGCTAACAGTCTTCGGCTCAGGAAGTTCCATTGGAGGGTGAGGAGGTCACTAGCTCGAGGTACAGCAGATCTTTTCAAAAGTACCGTTTTTAGTAGTATCAGCAAAAGAGGGTTTTAAAGTAATCAAGCCACCAACTGTAAGTGCCTCTCGTATCAAATAGAGGGTTGTAACCCAGGAAGGAAAGCTTCGAGTAGAACTTTCGTCTTCTTCAAACCAAGTACAACACCAAAGGATTCAAAAACTTTCTTCTGTTTGGAAGGAGTTACATCTTCAGTGTAAAACAGATTCAAAGGTTCATTAAATTCGTCTTCACCTCGACTCAAAAAACAGTCAAGCAGTCGTCTGGGAAGGACTTCCAAAGTTCTCGAACAGTGACGGCCCTTTTTGGAACTACAATCTACAAGCTATTGAATATAACAGCAATGTGGGGTATTCCTATCACTAAAACTCCTGGGAGCGGTGCTGAATCTACAAAACAGATAGGATGACCGCTACACTACGTCGCGTTGGTCGGAGCGGCGTAGACACGGGGGTAGGTTACCCTCAACCCCAGCACTGGTATGAAGAAAATTTTAGTGAAATGTTTTTAATAAATACATATATTTACTAGTATTTCGTAGTTTATTTATAAAATAGAGGAGGATGTTCGAACTATGCACTACACTTAACTTTAAATCGCGATATTGTGCTGTAGGAATAGTACTTAAAAATCTATTAAGTTGACAAAAACAAAATTTAATCAACGTGCTTGAACCTTTTTCATTAGGCGTTTCGAATTTGTTAAAAAGAACGTGATAAGGTATAAAAAATAAAAATATATTTATTAAGATAGCTTTTTTATCAACTGGATAGTATTTCTTTAATTTATAGTTAAAAGCAGTTGAATTTCTGTGCATATTATTAAGTGTAGACGATATTGACACTTGTAAAACAAACTCCGAACTACACTTATGTACATATCACTGGGCCATTTGAAATTGTGATATTCATCTAACTAAGTCAGAGCAAATGAAAATTGCAAATACAATTTATTCATAGAAGATAGCTCCTAATCAATAGATGTAACAATGTAAAATGTCATATTAATCTCCTCATCCTAAATGAAATATTTCATTTGGATTTAGCAAATTTTTATATTTTTTTGGATACCTATCCTCCATCTCATTTTAAAATGAAGTTTGTTTATTGTAATAGGTTGACTTCTTAAATTTTATTAATTGTAAGATTGAAAAAATTGATATGTCACAATTTTATGAGTTGTCCTTAGAAAATATTTTGGCTAAGTGCATAAATAATATGCATAAATAGTCACAACTACCTGCAAATACGTGATAAAAGTAAGCTAATCATAGAGTTAAAAAGTACAATTGGTTGGAATCTATCTTACAAATATACCCGTTTGCAATATACACACAACTGGTTCCTGAAACTGCATGTTTTTTACAAGAAATAAAACTTAATGAAGAAGCATAAAGGTTATATTAATGGGGCATTCCGACATATATATCTTCCTAAATAATATATTATAAATACTTAAAACCCCTATTTTAATGATTGATTTGTTATAGAAACAGGTATGATCGTACCACAAGTCATTCCATAACAGAAAACTTGGCCAGTTAGGACTGCATAGGTTGGTATATTCCCTATAACCTGTACAGTTACGGTAAATATTTACTAAAACTTAATTTTCTTATCTGGACATTTTCTTACTCTGCACTCAACAGCGGTTGCAGAAAAGGTTAAAATAAGTTTGTTACTACCAAGCTTACTCTATGATTTCACATCATAAATTCAAATTGAAAAAAGTGGTTAAATTAATTAAACATATGGTTTTGCTGTTAAGTACTCTGTTCATACAGTCATTTGGACTTAACAGAGTCTTTCAATTCATAATATTTGCTTGCTGTAATGCAAATTTGGAGACTAAGATGGGATGGGAATTTTACAACTATAGAGACCAGTAGGACGTAGATAAGAGGGATTTTATAAATAAAATAGGCCTATATGTCAACGATAGACCCCAAGAATGTCCAGGTAAACTTTTAGTACAATAGATCCAGCAGTTTTTATGTGATGGAATAACATACACACAAACAAAAACATACAAGCAGAGACCATTAGATTGTCGTTTAATAGCATAATTTCACTCGTCAAAATTTGACTACTAATAATTAACGGTTAATAGAATGTGGAATATATTAATTACCCAGCTTGTTGCTGTAATTAGTTGATGTCAAGAGTTAACAGATGGGTCTACATTGCGTCATCATTATGCAACTGCAGGTTACACAAATCTACTGACGTTGATAAATAACAGCTAGAACAATGAAGGGGCTAGGGTCTAATGTACAAGAGTATAATCCTCCCTCACCCTTTCTCCCCAAATTTCAATTGTTCTTTCTGGGGGGGGGGAATTTATATCTAATTTCAAATTGCTCTGCAAATACAACTTGAAATCAGAAAATGGTTTTCGTTGTAAATTTTTTGAGCAAATTGTGAAAAACGAGACAAATTCAATCCAGGAGAGTTTACTATTTTTTTAATACACCACCCATAACTTTCACTACATTAAAAATACCACTTGTGGTTGTTATTTACTTTAGAATGGAGAGAAATTTTAACCAGATATAGCAATTTGAATATTTCCAATAAGAAATTATTTAAATATTTACAAACTTTTACGATAGCAATTAAATACGTTTGGATTACATGATGTCCTAATACTGGAATCTATTAAATACATCTCAAATACCATATACACTTATATAACGTTCATTAGCAATTTCAATGCTAACATCTCTCACTAATTGTCATTATCTAGCTTTTTGTTAGGGTCTACTTGAGACTTTGGCACTGTAAATGTTAATAGAGTTTTAAAAAATGTTGGCATAAAACGTGTAAGGATTTACCTTATCTTGATGATCAGTAGGAAAATAGTTTCATCTCCGAGTTCTAGGCCTGATCCAGTGGATATAAAATATATTAAATCATCCTTTCAATGTCCACTATGTATTCAGGAGAGTAAGGATGCTGCGTGCAAGAGTGCTGTTATCCTTCTTGTAAAATCATTTTCATTATTTTAGGACACTTTAGCATCTTATTACAATAATATATACACGTGTCTTGGTGGTATAATAAAATTTCCTAAAATTCTTTGCAGGATTTGAATAAAAAATGAGACCCCCTATAATTCGTACCACGTAAAAATTGATAAATATATTTTGGATACAAGATATATTTTCATAAAAGGGAGTATTATTTTATTTCTTTTTAAGTTTACAGAAGTATCCTAAGAAAAATCTTTTAAGAAAATCTCAATTCCAGACATCTTTGAAAATCAGACACTATAAGAAAATTATAATTCACTTTAATCAAACGTAAAGTTCCCGGCTACAATCTATATTTATATTATTTAGATAAAAGAGGCCATTTATGTGTAAAATTAATGAATTATATGTTACGGTACATCAATAAGAAAACTTTCATTGGTTTAATATAACAATGACACACGTTATGAATTTATTTATAGCGAGGAGTAACCTTAATGTTATAATATTTCTTAATGCATATAGCTTTTTTTAGTTTATTTTTTCAGCACATAGGGAACTAGCTTAGTTTTGATTTTAACACTTCAAATATCTTGGCAGATATATTTATTGCAGTACATTTGAAGTATTCACAAAACTTTAATGAACAAATCGATTAAGAGAAAGCACATCCTATCTATCATACACCTACCTAAATATATTAGTTTATATATTCATGGCAAATAACTAGAGGGTGATTTATTTTACACTTTATAGAGACAATTATGGTTTATGTAACATTGGCCTATTTGTGCATTTCAGTAATTACACTCATATTTATTTATTTTCTTTAATATTTAAATCATAAAAACTGCCTGTTTATTTGTGTATATATCTTTATCCCTGCGATTGTTACAATGTTTGCATGTATCCGTGATTATAAAACGCATAAATATGTTTTATTTCCTTCAAGTCTGTGCCGGTAAAAATGTGTTTGTACTTGTTTGTAGAATAATTTTCCTTTGATTTTTAAGGGTCACGTCATGAATCACCCAGTGTATTGCTCTGGCTTTAGACGTACATTAAACAATATAATTTTATTTTTACGTGAAATTGAGGTCCCAGCAAAGTTCAAAATACACTAATATAATACATAGTATACTCCGATCTATCTAAGGCTAAGTAAAGAAGGATGCTTCATTGATGCTTAGTAATAAATAAAGACTGGGAGGAATTTTTAACAAAAAAATCTTGAAAAATGTCTCATTTTCATTAATTAATTTTATTTTCGTCCATATTCTTATTGTGTCATTTCCGAAACGGAAGAAAGTTTGTTAGTTGCACTTAAAAGAAGCTATATATTTCACCTGTTTCTATTTGAATATTATTATTATTATATTTAATCGTTTATACCCATACTCAGGTGTTATAAAGTTGGGTAAATTTTAAGTTATAGTATATATGAATTGATATCATCCAAAACAAAACACTCTTCGTAAAATTGTCTCACAACAACAAAAATGCATATATGCACGGTAACATATCATTAACAAAGGAAAATAAAACCATATTTAACATTGCATTTTTAATTTGTCAAGTACCTGCAAAAGAGTGTGAGCACTTCAATAACTCCACTGTCTTTGTACTGTATTTTTAGCTTGTAGGCGCACATTATAGTATTTTGTTCAGTATGGAAATGCGGCTTTCCATCACAAGAATCAAAAGTAATATCTAATAAAATATTACATTATTTGTATTTAATTAATGACAAAAATTGGTTAAAAATTAAAAATAAATAATATTATGATGCTTTAGATATTATTTTTATGAAGATAAATCATGCAGTAGTCACCATATAAGTAATGGACATTATTTCCCTTAATAATCAAATATATCTTATTTCTGCGATTATTGTCTACTCTCTTCACAATCATAAGTGATACTTCAAGAGTTAATTTTAGTCGTCAATCTTAGTTGAGGATCTCTTTAATTATGTTAATTTAGTAGTATTCTTTCACAGAGGTTATAGTGGTAATGGATTTGAGGGATAAGCTGCTAGTGGAGGAATCTAATTCCGCTTTAATTACACACATTTTAATATTCTGTATAAATTATAATGGTATAATTTAAATTTTGGTGTCTGGTAATCAATTAAACATCCTTTAAGTAAAGAAAAAGATCAAATCTTTCAAAACTAGGTATTCAGTTTAAACAATTAGAAACAGATTTTTCATGTAACATTAGGCAACAATACGCAGATTTCAGAGACGAAGTAGCTATCAAATTTTTATTCCAGATTGCACCAGTGACCAACTTAATGCATTACAAAAGAGAAATACTATTTAAACACTGTTACAAACGCCAGATTAACGAAAAAAGGTGTGAATTTTCATAATTAAGTATTCGACACTAATAGGTTCTCTTAAAACTGTTTATGACATTTACTAACACTTAAAAAGTAGGCGAAATGGACACAAACATTCCTCAAGGACCAAATATTTCCAAGACTACAATTCGAAAACATCATGACTTGCGTAATGCAAAATTAGTTTTAAGGAATTATTTTGGAAATTTTGATTGAACCTAGTTTCTAGGAATTTCCCTCTCATCCTCTCTTACCGGAAGCAGTACACAAGCGAAGGAAGTAGGCGCTTTTTAGCTTTCTTTATTTTCTTGATCGGGCCAACAACGCAAACTCAACTGTGGAATTGTCAATAAATTAGACGGGGAATAAATGAAATGGCCGGATTAGACACCTCATGACTGCAGTACAATTTCAGTCAAACTACATAATAACCGCGCGCGCGCGCGCACATACACACACACACACACACACACACACACACACACACACACACACACACACACACACACACACACACACACACACACACACACATAACATTTAATGACACAATCGTGAGCAATCTCATGGCACTTGGAATATCTTATACGGAATGTAAACACCTTCAACCTGTTGATTAAGAATAAGGCCGCAGTAGATTACTTGGTACAACATTTGCTTTTTTGTAGATTTTACAAACCTACATTGTATGTAATTTCCCTATAAAGGTAAAACAAAATTAATCTAAGGCCCCGTAAATACATTAGACAGGAACTAAATTTTACCAGTCGTAAAATATATTTTTTGAGTTTTCGCTTTTAAAATTGCCGCAGATTGATGTAGGATTCTAAGACAGTTGTATGTATGTATTTTCTTGGTTGCGATATTAGGGCAGGTAAATTCAACTGAGGCGACAGAAATATAATAGGTTCGAACCGGAAGTGTAAGCCGATACACATGCTAATCTTGAAAAATAAACCAGAAATACTTAATTAACTTTTGAATCTTCTTAACCACAGACATTAAAATATTAAGTACTTACCTGATAAGCGCCTACATCTGTTTGGATACTACAACATTACACCATAAAAGCTTTTTGATGGCAGTAAAACAGTGCAAAACTACTTGATTCGTATAATATTAAAACAAAATTGAAGAGAAAGTGCTTTCCCACTGTACGTTCAGTTAAAAATGTTGCCGCTAGAACATTTGTACTGTATGGACATAAAGCATTAAGAATTTTTATTTGCGCAGTGGAACAAATGATTTGTTGTACAGGACTAGAAGTATATATAACAAAATTTTCAAAGTATCGTAAGTAAACAAAGCATCTTGTGGAAAATCCATTCAGTATATTGGACCGAAGCTTTTTAATCAGATCCCAAGCGAAATAAAATCATGTAATATCTTGAATTGTTTATCTAAAATGCTGAAATATTGGCTTTGACAAATCACAATATTGGTGATTTAACAAATGTTTTGAGCTGAATATTAAATTTTTTCATATAGTACACTAATTTCTGAGTTTATTATAATTTACCATTATTGTAACCTTTTTCTTATTTTTCCTTGTAATTGGTATTAGCTAAACTTATAATTATTATATCAAATTTATTGTGGATATAAGTTAGTGAATGGCAACTTGGTCTATTGTATTGTATATTTAAGTATACTGTATGTATGTGTTTATATATATATATATATATATATATATATATATATATATATATATACTGTTTTTCATTGTATGCCTCTGGACGTTTTAGTCAGATGCAAACGTCATGGAGAGCATCTTGTTGGCTGGAATATTGTTTTTATTAGGAAATGACTCATTTTATTTTATGTTTTCGTTACGCTGACCAGCTACTGATTTTTTTGTCAGTGTATTTCCAAAGAATGTAAATTGTTTTGTATTTGTTTGTAAATGGTGGAAAATAAAGTATTATTATATTATATTTTACTAACGAGGTTACGCCCTTCGGTGTTGTAAATAACGTACGAAGCCGCGGGTTACTAGTAGTTTTTAATGACATTTTCATTAATATCAATCTATAATACAAGTTACCATACCATTTATTTAAGAAATATATACTTATTTACCATAGCATTTATGTATATTATAATGGCATTTACAGACAGAAAATAAAAATTCTAGCGGATCAGATGGTCGTAGTGGTCAGTAATTAGCAGTTTTTTTATATTTGAGTAGCACGAGAGACATTAAATACAATAAGTTAAAAGACATAAAGTTCCTATCCTATGCTGAATTTTATCAATGTTCCAATTAAATTAACTATCCGTTAGTAATAGTATATAGTTATAGTTAATGATAAAAGATCTGCACCTTCAGCGAGTATTATTGTCTAGATTGTGTAAGCACTGGGGCTTATAAGTTATAATTAAGAACAGCTGGCCATTATTCTACATTAATATTTTTCTCATATTAATTAAAATAATTTCCTAAAACATTTTCCAATTTTGAAGGTTTCGATTATGTATTGATGATACTATCGTTCTTATACACCTATATAACACGATCTAATATAACAAGGTTACAGAAAAGGATTGATGAACATGTACTGTTTGGATCATTAGGTTGCACAATGTTCTTTACATTTCAGGAAATATAAATAATATTGCCGTACCATAATATACATGTGTTCAATCTTTCCCGAAAGTTCACAGTGGAGATAAAAATTTATCGCTTTTGTAATATCGGTTGAGTAAATGTGAAAATTAGCGTGAAAAAGTAGTTTTCACTTGTTAATTAATGGCACTGAGAACAATAGAGGTATACAATAGGTAATAAAAAATTGTATTGATTAGGAATTTATCTTATCACGCTCTCTCTCAACCTTGACCAGTGTAAAGTCAGGTTTGAAGTCAACGTGTTTAAATATTTAGACAGCAGTTAGAAGCAGAGTGCAACTGAACATATTTACGCGTTAACATGGTTAAAGTGTACCTTTTATTTTTGATTTCATTTGTCGGTAAGTATGAGTCAGGTTTTTATACTAAAATAGTTATATGTTTTAAAAGTTACCGAAATTGTATTGAAGTACCTTCTTTTTAAATGTTGGACAAACGAGGTAAATCATTATGGTTAAACAGTAGTGCACATAAAACTATATTACCCTTATGTCATCTATTACGGTTATAATATATTTTTAATGCAAGTAACCGAGAAAAAGTTTTGTTGTCAACGAAAACACATTCAAACCACAACAGAATTTCATGTCAGTTTAAAAATACAAACTCAACATCTTTATCGAAAATTATTTAATAATTTAGACTCATACTAAATGAAAACCTTTATCTCACTTTATGCCCTAGTTACATAAAAACAATAAAAAACATTATTAATGGACTTTATTGAGATCTCAATATGTACTGAGTAATATGTAGATTTTGATAATAGAAGGAAAATAGCACTATTTATTTTTATAATTAGTTAATAGTTTATTATTATTCTTTTTATTATACAAAATATCAATTAACTCAAATAATAACGGGATGTTACTCTAGAGTAATTATTTATAATACCTACCAACAGTTACTCTGGGCGCTAGAAATAAACTTTTCTTTTAATTGTAATCATCGGACAAGATACTGGAATGTATGGTCATTTTGACTCAAAAAACTTTATTTTTAAACATTGTTAATAACTCCTGGAATAAAGTCAATAATTAATTATTTATCAACATCATTGTTAATGATGGTTATGTAATATTTAGAGTATGAGGATGTAAAGTTATGGATAATTGTAACAAAATATACTTGGTCTTTTGTTACTTTGCGTAAATATATTTATTTTTAAAGTATTGCTTAGCGCCTTCAAATACATTGACCAGTTTATCCTTACATATCTGTGGATAGTGTTTTGTAACAGAAGGCACAAATACGTTAAAGTATCATGCTATAGCACAACTAGTCGTAGAATTAACGTTTTCTGGATTTATTGGCTATGTTAAACCCATAATTTACGTATAAAGTTTGAATATCATATCATATTTTTCAAAGTGCGATTCTTTGTGATTCCATATTTGTTACGCCAGTACTGTTTATTTGATTTTGTTTAGAGCATTTTTAGTACACAAATTTATATTCCTCCTATAATTATGAATGATAAGAAATTTGCGTAATAAACGTTCCATTCTTATTTACTTGAAGTATTTATTACTGAGAAGAAGGACTTTCGTGCAACTAACTTTCATAATTTTGTGTTAATAATGTTTTTTTTTACAAAATCGTTCCTGATGATTATTGATAAACTGAAATATTTTATTTTATTTAGTTTGTGGTTACTGATTTTTCGTAAAGAAAATTTTAATGCCTATGGAAACTGATAATAGTTATCTAATTAAACTTTTAGCGAATGACGATCACTACTCTGTCTTTTTCAGAATGGTACATTGTCTAATGGACTCTAAAACTCCATGTTAAAAGTGTTAAAGTGCTTTCAAGATTTATAAATTCTGTAGAGTATGAATAGAGTTTTATGTTAGCATATTAATAACTACGTGAATAATTTCAATTTTGAAAGGACATTATTTGATTTTTATTTATTCATTATGGATCTGGTATACCTTTGCTTCATATTTAGGAGTGAAACATTGAAATTTCGACATAAATATACGTAAAAAAACAAAATTGAAATTAATGTTTACAGCTCCTTATTTATCGATTTTTTTTTACATTTTTACACTTTGTGTGTAGTGATGGAGCGTATAATTAAGTAATCACGTCTTATAATTTCTAGGGGCTTAAAATTACGCTTTTCAAAAACATAAAATATATAATAAAATGTATTCGTTCTGCATAATATATTTCTTTATTTTAATGTGACCTTTTAAATATTCAGCTGAAATATATAGCAACATTTTATCCACCAGAAGGTTTACATTAATGTACAAGAATCATATAACACTGTCGTTACGAGGTAAAGATTATTATGACTACTAAAATATTCGAGATATATTTATATATATTCTATAATTAAATCCGCATACTAATTATTTGACCCAAATACTGTTTAAACTAAGTATGTGACTTATATATGTTGATACCCAGCTTTAGCGGCGGTGATAGCTGAAGATGACGCTGAGGAGGCAGATGGGTGTGGAGGGCCCTGTCCAAAGCACAACAAACCATGGTGTGCCTATAGCCGAACACACGGGTACAAGACATTCAAGAATACATGATATCTGAGAAAAGAACTCTTGTGTAAGAATAGAGGCAAGTAAACGTCACAGACCAATACCCCGAAATTAATTTTTTAAATCCAATTTTCCTTTATGGAACTCATTACCGATATACGAGTCTAAAATATGCAAAAAAGGGATTTTCGTATTTTTATACAGAACGTGCGTGGTATTTTTTAGTTAGTCCCTCGCTGCCCGTTCATGTGATAATAGAAATGTCCTATAGACTTTGGTTTCCTGTATTGATTTATAAAGGAAAATATTCAAAGTTAATGAGAACAATGCAATGCAACCGTGAAGGCAAAAGAAATTGATTTTAATCATATAAAATTTTATCATCTCATATAACACATAGGATAAAGTTTATTTGTAAACCATTAAATAAAATTAATTGTAAAGATTTTCGTTACGTTCGTTACGAAACGTTCGGGCAATGCGATACTACGCTGAATTGGATTATTATAATTGTAAATATATTATTTCTTTACCCCAAAAGTATGTGTGAAATGGTTTTCTATATTGGGAATATATTTATTACTATGACACAACTTATATTGAATCTAGCTATCTGAACAAATAACTCCAATTTAAATTGTTCCAGTTTACTGATGAGCAAAGCAAAATTATTATTTTAGTAATTTTCTGATATTTGCAATAAAATTAAAAACTTGATTAAAACGATTGAGGAAATAAAAATGTAATTCGTTAATATTAGGGACTCCAATGTTATAATGTAGTTTTATATTGAAAGCTAAATATTGTAACCGAATTACACTTATATTACTACATCAATAATATGCCGTAATATTTCATTCGTTTTTATTGTTATTATATATATATTATTATAATCTTGTATATTACCTCAGGGAGCGCTATAAATGATTCTTTGCATTGAATGTTTATTGCTACTTTTATTCTTAACACCCGGTTAACATATAATAGCTCAACAATAGTTATACTGTGTAATTTAGCCTAACAAGTGTCAAAAACATATTTTTCTCTTCAGAGAAATTCATCATCACTGCATAGAAATAATTTTACATAATCATGAAAAAAATTGTATATTCCGTAAATTTAACACTCACTAAAAAATATAGGTAATAACATTTTCGCACCGAAAATAGTTTTGACTTAAGAATTTACCCTAAAACTTATCACAACCTTTTTAATATCACTAAGTAATAAAATTACGTAAATAAGTAAAATTTTCAATATTGTATAAAGTAGTAAATTTTACTATTAATTTTATCAATTTAAGGAAAATAAAATCGAAAGCTATAACTTAATTTTCTAACTACAATATATCACTGATTTTTGATGTTCAAGTATATTTATGTGTTCTTTAGAGAGGTACGTGAACGCATACAGAGGCTAATATGTTAAAATAACACCTTGACCGGTGATTATTTACTTAGAAGAGCGACCCACATTCGTAATATCTCGCCGACACATTTATTTTTTGCAAAATGTGTTAGATCCCAAGATGGATCTAAAAGACAAAATACCATCAAATTTAAAATTATAATTAGGAATAAGAAACCGGAACGTCTGGAAGATTCCAGAGTAGTATAAGAGCTTCCATGATTGACATATCGTTATCATTATGTAGATGCAAAAAAATAATGCGGCTATTACCGCAACTATAAAAACCCGAAGACTACAAAAATAAAAGTAACAAGTACCACTATATCAAGCAAATGTTAACAAATTCCTTGAAATCCAAATTGAAATTTATTAGCTTAAGCTTTAACGATGCTTCATAGAGCTGGAAACATTTAATTTCTGTCTTTGTATCTGTCTGCTGTCTGATATCTCGAAAGCGACCTAACATACACAATTGAAAATTCGTATGTATCATATTTTATATATTACCAACATTTAGTTAAATAACTGTGCATGTCACTGAATTGGATTTGGCTGAGCGTTAGCGAATATTTAAAAACTTTCGTCTTATGGATAACCTCGATGGCATTAAGAAAATAGCAGAATACATCTGTAGACAACTAAGTACAATAATTAGAAATTCCTACATTAGATTTTTCTTCATAGAGTAAAAATAAAACTTGGTAATAAGATTCTACTTTACCGCAAACTTACTTTTTAGTGCCTTCTCTACCTTACCGGAAATGTTATTATGTGAACACTGCAGTGAAACTCAATTTGATGACTAAGAATTTATTTTAAATTATTTTGTTACAAGATATTTCAAAAATATTTTACCTGTTCACTTTTAATTTTGTCTGAAACTAAATTTCTAAAGAGTAAAGAATGATTTCTAGCCTTCTTCGATTGATTTTCATTGAAGGCTATGACTCAGAAGGCTGATAAAGTCACTATTATGTCTGGCGAAGGAGATGTAAAAACTTCTCTAGAATATTGCACCTTTCTATCTATCCGAAGGACCAACCGACAATAAAAAGAGCTATATATGTATTAGTTAGGATCTAACCTCACCGAAACCTGTTACGCGACACGCGGAGTGTTAAGGAACCCTGTAGTCCATATACCGTACATGTTAAAAGTATTAACTTTAGGTACAATTTAAAAGAAAACTATCTCAGTTACAGCATTGAAACTTTGTATGCCTTTTTTTAATGCTTTTTAAAGTATAGATAACCTATTTTAAACTTAATTAAAAAAAAAAATATTAGTAATGAATTTTTTTTTAATATTCCAAAAAACACAATTTTTTTTTACAAAAAATATTTTTTTTAAAGGACTTAAAAGCAAATTATCTTAAATAAAATAGGTTAAGTCCTTTTGATAATGCCTTAAATAAAATACACAAAAAAAAATCATGCAGATAGCTTTAAAAGGTTTAGTAGAAAAGTGTACCTTCGTGTCAGAATGTGTGATTTTTTCAGGAGAGCTCAAGAACTGTACGGTACCCCTTGCAGCCACGCTAAAACATTCCAGGATCATACTTTTTACTTTCTTCTTCCTCCTTGTCTTCTCTCTTTTTCTCTTTAGGTTTCTTATCTGCTTTCTTTTCTTCTTAGTAACATCCCAAAAGCTGCTTTGTTGGCATCTAAAACTCGGTTCTTGTCGATTTGCTTCAGGCTACAACGCAGTTGCTTCCGGCATCACCACACAGCTTTTGCAAACACTTCCAATTTGCCAAGAGCACTACTGTTGAATGTTATAATTGAATCCAACACTCCAATTTTTAATGTATTGAGCCCAACAAAAGTATTTTTTGGAATTCTGGTCCAGATTACGTTGTTGAAGGACTCGTTAGGGTTCTGTGTTCGGCCGTGCAGGCATTTTCTGAGTAGGTTAGTGTCCGACAGGTCTTGGTAAATTGATTTTATTTCTAATAAAATAGCCTCAGTACTGAATGCTTATGATGGTTATACCTCACCTGTCACTAAAGACTTTTGGTACTTGCACCAAGATTGTTCACCTTTTGGGCATAGTTCATGGCGAGGTTTCACGTCGGTTGAAAGTAAATGGAAGTAGGATGCCCAAACAGCCTTCCTCATTTTTTCAACGTCATCCACATTTTTCTCGTATAGCTTTGCCATAGTAGGTCTGTACACTGTCTATCAATGCATCTGTCAGCCTACCACGTCCAGAGAGAGGTTTTCCGTCAGGTAACTTATGGCCACGCAACTTAGCCATCAATCTGCGCAGGCCGACTTCCCATTCTCCTTCTGGACGTGTCCCTACACATTCCAACTTCTTAATTTCAACCTCCATCACCATAACGCTTAGCTTGTTGTACTGACAAAAAAGCTGAGCTGTCACCATCTCCTAAATAACTTGTGTATCTTACACCAAGGTTTTGTTCCGAGCGCCTGAATACCTGAATAGCAGCCTCCAAACAGCCGCTCGGCCCGTCATAATTCTTTGAGCACTGTTCTCTGTGTGTAGGGCTGTTTTTAGTTATTTTATTGCATGAACAATATTTTTGTCAGTGAAACAACATCCAAAACTTTCCCTGTATCCATACTCGTGACAGAAAACAAGCCATTCAAAGATGTATGGCCACGTTTCTGCCACGTTCCGTCAAAAAACAGCCGCTATGTCGGTATTACCCTCGTTTTCTACAACTGCTTCATGGGCTACTTGTTTCATTGAAGCAATAGAAACCTCTTCAACAGCACTATGAATAAGTTTGTTATAGGCTTGAAACCTACTTGGTGGCTTTGGAAGATCCAACACACTGAACAAAATACTTCTGCCGCAGCCTTACCTTTACCAATGAACGGAAACCATATACACAACGCACATTTATGTCAAAAAAGTCCTGCTCAGTCTTCTTGCTGGTATAAAAATTTATTTTCTAGTCCACAGTTTATTGCAACTAAGTACAAACTGTACAGCCAGGCCTTTACGGTTAGCAGGAACTTCACTAATTTCTAAAGAAGCACTTCCACAGTTAGCGCACTTTGTGGATGCCAGTAAAATTTGGTTCAAAAGTTCTAAATTAATTATGTAGTTTCCCTTAGTGTTATTTACAGGAAGGTACTCAATATCATCAGCACACAAAGAGATGTATTTACACTTTATTTTAGAAGCAGAGGTATTGGACTCTGGCTCTGGATTAGGCCTAAAACTATCAGGAATGTTCTCCTCTGAAGTAGGGTTTAGAAGAGTTTAGTACATCACTATTATTCTTACTAGTAGTAAACTGATTACCTTTGAATCTATTCTTACCAAACTTCTTGGCCCTAGGCATTTTGTAAGAAACTAAATAATAATACTCACAACAAAATAATTACAAACAATATAATAATAATCAGAAAGTCAACACACAAAACTCACAGTGCAAAACGAAAACAAAGCTCATTTACATAAGTAAACAAACACAACAACTCATGAAAATAAAAACATATGCTTTTAAATTAAAAGCAGATTAGCCAACCTGACAAAACTAATTGTGTAAAATAACCTCTGTGTCACTAGTATTATGTATAAAAGTGCAAAAGTCAAACTCGTTGCGATGCAACTGAAATCAGACATTCGTTACTGTGTTGTTTCTTGTTAATTATTTTAGTTTAATTATTAATAAGTGCCAAACATACATGTGTTATATATCATTTTGTTCAGAATTAAATGAAGAATAAAAAACAATTAAAAACAAAAAAAAATTTTATATTTTTTTACTACAAAGGTTCCCTTAGGTGATGGAATTCTTACACGCAAACCGAACTGTTGAAATATTTTCTGAAGAGAAGATATCATGCTTATATTGTATTTAGGCTGTGAGGATCAATTAACTTGATCTCATATCCTGAACAAAATCCACTCCAAATTTTCCCCGAGAAAGAAATTTTATCCTGCCAATTGGAAATGTTCTCCCTAGAGTAAATATTTTACTTAAATCTGGGCACCACTATGTTCAGATCTGTTTGGAAGCGGTACATCAATAACCGCAAATGTATTGTGTACCGCATATATTGTGGTTTAAGGGTATATCGATAGGCATAGTCTACTCGAAAGACTAAGTTGATGGAGCTCCCTGTGTTTTAAAAGGTGTTGCTAGCCCTTAAATGAGGTAGTGCTGTCAAAAGTCCGCTTTGACTGAAGGGACTGTGACAAATAGTCTAAGTTTACCTATCATCATATAGTCTCTTTGGATCTAGGTCTCAATACTATTGACTACAAATATTGCAGTACTTATTTTCAATTTATACGTTCTAGCCGAATTCTCATAATATCTAATTCCATGGAATGACATATATTATCATTGACATTGATGTTGCTAATATATTATAAATGAATTGTCATTTATAACAACATTTTACAAACTTTAAAGTTGTAGGCTATTTCATTCTCGAGATAATAATATTTTGCTATCCTTACCAGTCAACGCTCAGGCAATACAGGTATATCGTTACATTTTAGGTTTTACTAAATCATTTCTGAGTTCTAAAAATGGAAAGACGACCGTTATAATCCTTTTATGTTTTGAACTATAATCTCTTAACAAATAAAATAATTATTTGTGTTACATTATTCTATATCAAATTGTCACAAGAAATTTTAGCCTATTCGTTCTATTTACTAAGTTCCGTTTTAGGGTAGCGTCAGGATCCTAGTAAATTCCGGCCTCTGGAAGATGTTGGCTTCGGGAGATTGTTTTATACTTATTCAACTTACAATATCTAATTAAATCGATAGCTTATTTTTTGTTTATTTAAAAGATAACATCGGAAAAACATCTTTCTATTTGATGTACGTAGCCTATATTTTTATACAGCCATTCATCCTTTTGATAAATAAATATACATATGCTATATCCCACGTGCTGATATGAATTTGTTATTGATATATATATATATGGCCATATGATTTATTATTACAAATAACCATTATTAATAAATTCCTGTCTAAAATAAAACATGTTTTAAGTGAAAGAAATACGGGAGGTTTTACGACATCGCAAAACAGTTGCGGGATTAATGGAAACGAGTGACAAATAAACAAACAGTTAACACGAACAAAACTCCAGTCCCAGGGTATGCTTTAGGAAACAGTTGTGTTAAAACAACGTTAACGTTAGACGTTATTTTTATTGTTATAGAGGTTTTCTCTAGTCTGGTTTGTTACACCATTCTAAGAAATTTTTTCATTGCAACTCATTAGCCGTAGTCTTTGCTATTTAGGAACACTAGAATTATAAAAATAATATAAAAATATGTAATTCAGTAGAAATATACGGTATGTACGAGTATTAATCCATATTTTGTTAAAATTTACAGTTTATATAGAGTTTTTAAATGTATTTCCAACAGTACACATTTCATACATGAAGTCTCAAAGTTAAAAATAAATTATTAAAGCTTAATAATATAAACCCTGTTTATTTTGGTTTCAGTTGGAATAAACCAACGTTTACAAATCATCAATACAGCTAACTAAGACTTTATAAGATGCATTGTAGATGCTCTTGTCTTCTTGAACATACTTCCAATAATTTCGTATAAGGTTTCCAAATGTCTGGAATAAAACAAATTTGACTTAAGCACAATTTTAGTGCACAATTTATTGCTCTGTTTGAATAGGTTTAGTAAAGTTAACTTATTGTTGAATTTAAACTCTCAAAGTTTTTAAAACATTCATTCCAAAATTTTTATGTTGTTGGTAATTCGAAATTACGAACGAACTGGAGATCAAATTGGATAATACACACAATTTATTGTTTACGTTTAAAATATTAAGAGTTTGTACCGAATGGACGAAACTCATGTGTCCGGAGATCTCTGAGGTCGTAGAAATGGATACTCGGTATTGTATGCGTAGTTATAAGTTCAATTGTGGCTAATAAAATCTAAAAGCACCAATTTTATATGCTAATATAAAAATAATGTCTATCCACGTTGCTACCAAAAAATAGTAATAATTAACTACAATCATATCTTGGTGGGTGAACATGGTGGTTTAAATGTTCTCCGGGATTTTACCTACGAACCTAATCACTTAAGAAAACTTTGAAATGACTTCCCTTCACACGTCAATGATGTCGATTAACACAGTGGCTTGGCTCGACATTCCAGCTTTAGTTGCAAAACGGGAGTTTTAATCTCGGTAGTCTTCAAAAAAGAATCATTCTAGGACTCAAGAAGTGGCACAAGAACTTGAACTCGAAGTTGTACTCAAAGATGAACTTAAGCTGGCATAAAACCAAATCGCTACAGTATTATCTATTTAGCAAGACAACTTATAATCATGTCAACGTGGTCTAGTCAGAAGGACATCACCACATTTATATATGTATTAATCAGGCAACTAAAGAATCATCATAGGTTTATGATAGGGTATCATAGGTTTATGATAGTTTATCATAGGTTTATCATACTTTACTATTTAAAAATGTACTTTATATTGAATTAAAAATAGAAGTTTTGAATGAATGGGCTAATGTATAATTAGGTTTATTAGGTTATTATTCCCCACTGAATTTTGTTCCAAGAACATCGGAGAAAAGTAATACCAACCAGTAATATGTAACAGGATTGCAAAAATACATATAGAGATAAAGGGTTTGAATAGAAACCCCTAGCAAGTGACTTTGACACAGTAACTGGACTGAATATGTATCACATACTAACTGGTAACTAAAGAGATGACATGGCAAAACCAGCTATTAGTATTCCCAGGACTTCCTAATGGGTTTCGGTCAGACCCCAGTGTAATGCCATGTTAATCATGGTTGTTGCGATTATTGTAATAACTTGTTTTATAATTTCTTGTAATAAGTTCTCAAAATAACTAGTGAGTAAATATTTTAAGTAAATTTCAAAGTAACTTCAAATGTAACATAAACTGTAGGAGTCTGAGAAAACATTCAAATTTTAATTGGCCAAATTTGATAGATAAACATTAGTTTGCACCTTTCTACTTCTTTTTATATTACGTTTAAAACGAAATTTAACTTGCTAGAGGTTCCTGTTTAAAAACTTTTACTTACCCCAATAATACCCAATTTGGGTTGGCAGAATCAAAAACTTCCATAACAAAACTCCTTAGTTATTCATATAAACATCCTCCCAAGTAAATCACTCCATCTCTATTCATACGAAAGTTAATAGGAAGAGGGGCTCTTAAGTCTTCTAGTGTGTTTTATATAATGCAACTAAATATCGGTACCAGTTTTATATGTGTATTGTCGATTTTAAACAACTGCATTCTCTGATTTTAAAATTACTGATAGTAGGGAGTCCGGCCAAGACGTCAAAAAAAACAGACACAAGATATAATGTAATTGAGTTAATGTTCAGAGTACATTATTATTTTGTGAATTATGCAGCTTTTTGTATTAAATTCAAACTTATATACTATTCACAATGTATTTTATTTAAAATATGGATGTCTCATGTGAATGTATGCTTTAACACTAAAGTATAACAGTATTGTTAGCAGTAAAACGTAAAAGTACATATAAGTAAATATATAATGTCTTCCTCTTAATTTAGAGTTTCTGAGAACGTTCAATGGTAATTGAACACGTATGACAACCATTGAGCTTTAGTAGTGGTATTAATCCCACGTAGAAGACCGAAGCAAATCTTGTTTATCTTGGATGGAAAGTGACTAGGAGTGGAGACTTGTGGTGCATCACAACTTTCAGCTCATACTTGATGTCTGACAAATTAGTATGTGACGTAACCTGCAGACGGCGCAGGATATGGACCAGGATTGTCTTCATCATGATCATTGCGTACGACTTTCCTGGGGATACACGAATGTCTGTTATAGAGCAATATTACAGGTACAAACAGTGGGACACCTGCAATGACTCGTTAGTGCATTCGTCGAAGTTTTAAACAGTATATTACAGCATTAAAGAAATATGTTTATTACACTTATAGGTGCTACATTCCAACAAAATTAAGTTACTCTTACTATGTAAGAGTAAGTTAACAACTAAAAAGAATTTATAACAACACAAGTTTCCTAGACCAAAAACATGCACATCAATACAATATTTACTAAGTATATTGTATATATTACACCCACGAAGAAACGGCTTTGCTATTGTATCTCAATATTAGGCCTACACCGATCTAACCAAAATTTTGAACAAAAATAAATAGGAACAATTCAATTTTATGTTTTACAGAGGTAATTCGGCCTTATTTCTATCAACTGAGTAGTTTTTATCCGCACTAAATAATATATTTAATAAAGTTAAAACAGTGACATTAAAAAGGATTGACTTTAAATTTTATTTTCAATACGTATTTATTATTTTAATTTTATTTCATGCAGTAATGATTCCCATTAGGAAATGCTTCCTTATTTCTTTCTTACTACCACGGATAGCGTTAAATAATGAATGAGAAACTCATTCAAAATTTTTGAAAGATCGTATTGGTGAAATCATAAACCATTGAAAGAAACACTATTGAATTTGGAATATATCACCACCCCATATACCAGGTGAGTTTTTTTAAGTGATCCAATAGCTAACTTTTTAATCACACGACTTAGCACCACACTTTAAGTTTGGATACACTTTTAAATTTTTTATGGAACACCCTGTATTTTATGTTGTTTTTAGATTCTACTCTACAAAATAAGACATTTTTGCTTTTTGAGAGTTTTTCAATATCTCTAATGGTTCAGGAGCTACGTGGACTGGAAGTTTTCATCATCAGTGGCATGGACTTATAAAGCACGTTTAATCAATGTTAGTTTTATGTGTTGTTAGTGTTTTGTTATGTGTGTAGTTTGTATGTGTTTTGATATTAGACATATTTTACGCTGACCATTAATCATTTTGCTTTGATATTCATTTAACTTTTCGACTAAATGTTTAGTCAAAAAAGATTTGAGATAAAAATTTCAGAAGCAGCGACTTAGATAAATCACAGTTAAACAAACACATTTAAAGAATACATATTTTATTGAACACATTTAAAGATTATTTTTAGAATTATTATTGTAATAGCAATACCAAAACAAAGGACCTTTTCTAATAGCTTAGTAACTTTACGAGTTCAAATCAAATGTTCGAAGTGCCGCCCTTCTGTCTCAATTCACTTTCTGAGTCGTTGCACATACACTCTTTGTACCCTGATTAAAATGTCTTGGCCAATTGAGCTGCACTCGTTGCGTATCCTTTCACGCATGTCTTTGGGAGTTTTAGGGGGCGTGCGGTACACCTTATCCTTTATGGCTCCCCACAGAAAAAATCCAAAGCAGAAAGGTCAGGTGATCGAGGAAGGCCACACTACCTAATGGTTCGGATTTTTTCGGACTGATGATGAAAACTTCCAGTCCACGTAGCTCCTGAACCATTAGAGATATTTAAAAACTCTCAAGTGCAAACATGTCTTATTTTGTAGAGTAGAATCTAAAAACAACATAAAATACAGGGTTTTCTATAAAATATTTTAAAGTTGGCCATCATATTGGAAAATGGCGGCCTTCTTCAAAACATTTGAAAGTGTATTCCTGAGTGAATTTGGAACTTGCTGAAAATGCGCAAGTTCCAAATTTAAAGTGTGGTGCTAAATTGTGTAATTAAAAAGTTAGCTATTGGATCACTTTAAAAAACTCACCCGGTAACTTATATATAATCTATGAACCTTTTTATTTTCAGATTTTATACTTAACTCTTATTGCCTCTATAAAGATTAATAAGAACATTGCTGTATTCAGCTAACTAGAAATACCACTTTCCATGACATTTTGCTACTCGTACATTCTACCTTATAAATATAATTCATTTAGTAAATGACTAGTTCAAGTTTGTGTTAGAAGTCCTAAATGTTATAATGCCAAAACAATTTCTTACTAAATTTAATTAAAGGCCGCGGATTTTGCTGAATTTTAATAAACCTTTGTAAAATCATCCTATATAGCTAATAAATACATAGAATACTCTCTGAGCAGCTTTCGTGTTAAATTACTGAACTTTCAATGTCTATAAACATTCTACACAACAATTACAGATATATTAGTGATCCTAGGGCTTCACCATAATTGACATGATTATTTAACTAGTGAATTTCTACGACACTAGAATACCTGGCTCTATTAACATCACCTTATATTAACAATATAATACATTTAAAATTAAACAGTAAAATAATTAATAAAAGCATACCTATACAGTTCCGAGGACCAGCGCTGAACGGCAGGAAAGAGTAGTTGTGTCGTTCCTTTTGCTTCTCTGGGGAGAACCGTTCAGGCAGAAACTGTCTCGGATTTGGGAAGTGTTCTTTATCGTAACCCATTGTTTGGAGCGCTATTACTATGCGACTTCCGGCCGGCAGTGTGCATCCAGCTATAAAGTGTAATACTGGTTATTGAATGCATTCTTAATTTGTATCGTATTGTTATGGGTTTGCTTAAGTGAAACACACGGAGAGTATTGAATCAATAAAATATTTATAAGCTTAAAACTAGGCAGTCCTTAAATATAATGTAGTTTACAAAACTGTCACTTTTTATACTGTTAAAATACTATACAATACAATATTATATTGTCTATATATTTACACACGAGTGGATTTAAAAATGACACAGTTAATAACTATGAATACAATTCCGGTTGTCACGAGTATTACCACTAGTTGTAACTTAACAAGTAAACCTCTGGCTCATCTCCTTCGCTGCGTTGCAACAACTCCTTATACGGTTTAAGGTTATTGGTTCTTCCTTATAATAATATAAATTAGAATTTAATAGACTAAGGAGAAAGGTCACTGTGGCCACCCACTGCTCATGTATGGAGTGTAGGCGAAAATGGGCTCTCTCTCTCTCTCTCTCTCTCCCTCCCTCTCTCTCCAACGATGCTATTCTCCTATAATTCCTTATGTTACTGTCAGGGTCTAAATTTGGTGAGTTATTGAATGATAAATTGTACACATTTCTCATTTAAACTACTCTTATTGTGATTTACGCATTTTTTCGTATACTAAGTTTCATTTGTGCTTCTTATGTCAAATTCTTAACCTACATGTCAATCAATACTTAGAAAGCTATCTCCATTCTTCAGTGTTGATTTTGAAATGGATTTTTCTCAAATTTAGCTACCATAATCAACTTATCTCCTCTCGCTAATGTCGAATACTGTCTAAATACAAACAATACAAAAAGGGAGTAGAGTAATTTTACTTCGATCCTGCTGTAGTGGAAGTGTTTAACTACATTTAAAAACATTACAGTGAACATTACTAAATGAAAATAGACAAAATTAAATGTTTTAACACTCTTACTCACGCAATTTTGTATCCTTTGTTGCCTTTCTCATAATTGCTGAGATGCTTCCATGGAGTCTGATGCTCTCTAGGATGACCTGGTTCAGGTACGTCATGGCGTTAACGTCAGCAACAGTGACGTCACGGTCAAGGTCACCCATAACTCTCTGTATCTCCTCAAAGATATTGTCCTAAACACAAAAAAACAGGCCTGTGGAATCACAATTGGTGACTGGTACTCCGATATATTTGCAATATATAAGAAGCAAACTATATAACAATATGGCGTTAACCCTTATGGCCCATAGATTCTCCTGCTCATATAAATTATACCACTAAAGTTAGCAGTAATTGTATTACTATTAAGGTTTCCTATTGTTACTTCACGTTGCCTATTGATAAATTGCGTATAGAGAGGAAACGAATAGAAAAGACAATGTTGTCTCACCTGTATGTACCACGCCAACTTGAAGACTTCTCGTACGCAATAATGACCCTGGTACATGCCTATATGGTCGGTAGGTATAATTAAAGAATAGTTTATTGTGTCACCCACAACCATATACAATTTTACCAGTTACATTATTAGTTTTTGAAAGATGACGGCTGCTCAATATGTCAAAAAGAGGATAGTTACAGCTGAGCTACTAAAATAAAGGGGCAGGTCTGAATAGGAGTTTATCATTCTCATTTCGCTTATCATTGCTTTTGTTCGTTCACATTTACCGATATCTGATAGGATTTCAATATGGCGGCCATAAAAGTATTTGTTACGTTTACGATACACAGCAGATACACGTGTAAACGCATTATAAAACTTTGCATGATTATTTAATATGAATGAAACTATGTTTTAAGCCATATACAATCCATTCCATTTCATTCAACGCGTTATGTTAATTTATCATTAATTTTTATCATTTAACACTATGGAACAATATTGAACTATATATATACTGGAGGAATTTCACGATTAAAGCATAATTTGTATTATTCAAAAGTTTTTTTGTAATTATTAATTTTTAGATTTGTATAGTGCTTGGTACCAAATATTCTTTCAAATTCATGTACAAATACTGTATCAAGTGTGTGGAATTGACTATTACCCTAAAAACTAAACTGTGTTTTCAATTTTCTATTTTAAAGTGACATCCACACACTAGTCCACTTCCCTGCTAATGTGCTGGAAGGTATTTTTTATCAATTTTTTATATTCGTGTATCAAGACACCCTACACAATGATAAGATAAAAACAACTGAGAAATTGCTTATTAATCCCCTGATCAATATAAACCTCTCGTAATCATTCCCTAAATAGCTTCACTCTCTGGTTAGTTTATCCCACTGGTTAGCTAACCCAAACAAGCGCCAAACACCCATTAGTATGATCTGTGGTTAAGTCCCCATTAAACCATTATCAAGTAGTGGCAATATTAGAGGTAATGCCGTCCCGGTCTACGTTCTCAATATGGTTTTATATATTACATAAATTAAGAAAGAGCACATTGTGTTAGCTATGCATACAGATTTAAGATTTATGTCACATTATAATAAGATTTCCAGTGAATAATTTTCCGTTTTATACTAAAATATAACCGTGTATTTTCTATGAAAAACGGGACAATTTTCTAAGTAACATTTATGTTTTCTGTCCCATAGCACATGGAACCATTGTCTCCACAATAATAATTGTACTCTTGAAATACAGGTATTTCGGTCCACAACTAAGCTCCATTTTCGGCCAACAAAAACCATGACACCCGCTGCGTATGGCTAAGAGCTAATAAGGTAATTAGTAAGATAATTTGTTTATGTAACAGGATACGAGCCATACACCAAACATTTAGCATGTTTTTGCTGTTTTTAACAAATATTGATGCGGAGAGACTAGGCTTACAAGATTTTGTACTTCTATAAATCTGTATAAAAGACAAAATAACAAAATAGGGTATTGTTACCTGGACTTCTGGATGGTGCCCTAATGTCACCAGCAGAAAACACAAGGACTCATGAGCAGTGTCGGTTCCCTAGAACACACAATAAAAAGCAGTTCAATATTTTATGGGAAATTTGTATGCGTTTATTAAAAATCTCTATAGCCATTCCTTAGAGACAAAAATATGTTGGGGTAACGACCCCTAACCAATATGAACTGTAGTTCCAGTAATTTTTATAATTTTATTAATTCAAACTTACTTATAATTTATACAGAAATTATTGTTTATTGGTTTTATAAATATTTCATGGTTCTCTTATCGAGCTCTAAATATTTGAGAAACGACATAATAACTATTAAGTATAAATGTGTGTCAAAGTAAAGGATTAGGGCAGCAAGAAGGCAGTCTGATCAGGCTATAGACTCGGTGACACGTGATTCTTCGAAATGCGTTTAGTAATTTGTATTTTACTAATATTAGGTAATTCTAAATGTATTCAATAATTCATGATATATTGTGTTTGATATAAAAGTAGTGAGTACACTGTAATTATTGTTTTCGAGTATTGTATTCAGTAATTAATTGTAAAATATACTAGAATTTATGTAAGATTTTTAACAGTATAATTTATTAAATTGCTGCTCATTATGTTTTAGTTCACAAGAAAGGTTTGTTGCTTTAACCTTGCTCTATAAATGTTCATTAAATTCTTGTTTTATTACGTTAGAAGATGATTATAAAATAATAGAAAACTCAAACAGCCAATGTCTTGCATTAATTTTCTAGAACAATCACTTTTAACTGCAGTTGCTAGAATATTGCTTTTCAGAGCCACCAATTGTATTACAGTATTTATATATAATAGTATTCTCAATATTCCTCATCACGCAACCATAATTCAGCAAAAAATTAAAATCTATACTCTACTAGTTACTATAAACGAATTGAAATCTTCATTGCTATAAATTTTTTATACATTTAACCCATTCCGTAGTAACACTTCTTTTTAAATGCATTAACGGCAGTAAAATTGAAATATACGTTCTTTTCTTTTCAGGCCTAAATTTTTGGGTACTGCTACGGCGAAATAACTGATGATTTGGAAATTATCTAATCATTTTTTATGTTTTCAGATTGAGTTACTCTAATTAACAAAGACATAATTTGAAGTATTCAAATTTAGTATACAATTATTATAAAATATTCACTACTAGTAAACACAACTAGACCAAACTAAACAGCTTTAAAATAAAGAGAGGTTCTTTTAAAATAAAACGAATAGCCAAAGTGATTATTTGAAAAAAATTTAATAGGAATTCGATTTAAGTTTGGATTTCCAAAATCCCGTTTTGCTATTGAAGATTGAAAATATTGTTGCATTGCTTTTTTAGTTGTGTGGGAGTTTGAAGACTTGCTAGATACTATTTAAATAGTATACGGGTAGAGTTGATTCGACGTAAACGCTGATTTTAGCTCTAGTTCACCTTCATTTTCTTAGTGCAGCATCTGATATCTAGTGCTGTCATAGACTTGAATCCTGGAACTGGAGTTGAATTTCACATTCACATTGAATCAACCTTTCATACCATAGATAAGTTAAGTGTAGATAACTCGGTTACTCTACCTGGAGATCTCGTCTAAAACCTTGTAGTGCTCTCAATTGTGCACCTGATACCAATGAGAATAACCCTTCACCTAGTGTTATATTTTTATGCTAGATGGCCCTGGTATTGACACGATGTAAAAAGTTTATTTTGAGATTTTTCATCGACAACATTCTTGGATTTCTTCAGGCGAACAAGCCTGTGACAGCGTCATAATCCATACGCTGCGGTAAGAGGAAGGTTAAATAGAAATCGTTGATAATGACAAAGCTCTGACATAATAATATCCTTATGTGTTTGTGTTGGAGAAGGTGATTAGTGTCTCTATTTCAATGGTTTATCGTAAAGGCCGCCTAGAGTGAAACAGGGAATATCGCAAGGCTGCATATTGGAGTCTACTTGTCTAAGAAAATCTTCACATGGCAGCCTAGTATTAACAGAATATATAGGTTAATAACTTCCTTGTAACCGTGGTCTAAAGAAATACCATACTTCTACTAAAAGTAAGTATGTATATTTTGTGCCATCTTAAATATTATTAATTTATTTTTATAAGACTTGCATTTACCCATTACCCAAAATCCACACGAGATACAAAAACATTGTTTATAACAAACTGTTGAAGAATTGTTATATTCCAAAACGTTCAAATTTTTGTCCCTGACCTCATATATAACAGAGGAAGTTGTGATATTTATTTCAAAATTTAAAATGACCGCAGTAACGAAACGAATTAGTTTACACATCTGTTTAACGAATTCGTATAAGATCGATTTTCGTAGTAATATTTAACTTGTTTAGGCTTTTTGCTTAAAGCCGCGCTATATAGAATAAGCATGTAACCCAGGGATGCTCAGAATATCAAGAAAGACTTAATATAACACTTTAAATATCTATCCAAAATTTAATTAAAACTAAAAAAATTTTAGCTTTTCATGGTAATAATATTATCAGCTCAATATGTTTACCTTTTTCAGTAAAATTTAAATACAAAGCTAATTTATTTTAAAGAATTTTTAAAGCATTGTTTTATTTTAACGCTTGTTATGGTTTTGTTTACATTGCTGGTTGAATGTTTTCTTCAATAATGGTACGAAGACTATAAATTTAATTTAAAAGTTTCATAGTTACTAACATTCTAACATTACTACGATAAACAAACCACTTTTATTTTAACACAACGAAGAAGGCCTTGTTGTCGGAAAACCTTGACCATAAAAAACAAACTGTAAGAACTAGTCAGAAGAGCCCTTAGTTATCAATCGGTAAATAAACTTTTAATATGTACATTTCTCGTAACTAACAAAACATTTATATATTTTTTAACGTCATTTATATATATATATTACTCTTAGATATTTCGTTTGTATGCAACTCTCACGGATCAATGTTAAAATATTTATGTATATTAATTAAAGTGTAAATTAGTTCTTTAATTATCTTGGTGGTCAGAGGGTTATGAATAACGAAGGCTACTCCTCCATACCCATCTTCTATTTCTAGTCGCAATATTTTGAAATCGTTATCTCTGAGTGTATCTTGTGGATTAAGCCATGTTTCTTATAGGATTGCAATATGAGTCTTGTCTTTTGTCATATAATGAATAAGTTTTGGCCACTTTTACGTGATAAATCTTAAGCTCAATTCAATCATATTTAATTGAGTATTTTCTTCTCTGTTCATTGCCGAAGTTTTATGGATTATGACTAAGGCACACCTCAGTTTGGAGACTATTTGTTCGTTTCCAGTTTTATTGAATGTGTTTTATGAAATGTCTGGATTGTATTTCGATATTTGTGAGACCCCAAAGATCTTGAAGAAGTTGTTTTTAGTAAGTCATCTTCATTTTACTTATAATATCTTCTCGCCTTAAATTTTGGTTTGCAGGTTGGTAGATTGTATTGTTGGAGATCATAATAATAACGTGTAGTTAATTTTCATATATATATATATATATATATATATATATATATATATATGTATTTATATATATGTATATATATATATATATATATACATATATATATGTATATATATATAATACATATAATGTATATATGTATATATATGTATTTATATATATATGTATGTACGTATATATATATATATATATATATATATATATAACAATTCGGTATAACTTCCTTTAATGTTTCGGCATTTACCGTTTTCGAAAAGGTATAATAAAAAATAACACAGCAGACAAACAAAATTAGCATAAGTGAATTAAGCTGTATACCAACACTGGCGTAAATTAAAATGGCCTTTACTACACACTATTGGTCATATTTTCTTGATCTTGGCAATAAGGAAAACTCAACATTGGGACCTAAATATAGTTTACTCGAACCAGAAGCGTTCATATTCATTAAACATTTTATTCCTAAATTCATTTATACATACACGGGCGAAGACTTCATACATACACTTGCGTGTGAAGCTGCGGGTAACTAACTGCTATAACTTATACTGCTATAAATAATAACACTTTTATATTTTATATTAGTATTTTTAGGTTTCAGTTATTGGTTTTGTCATTACAAAAATCTATAATCTAATTCTTTTTATTCTTTAATTTCATTGAATACCCTTTCTAAGCAATCATTATCACCAACGTCTTTATTTCATTCAGATGGATCCTTCACAACATAAATAACACTCGATGTACACTAATTTAAATAAACTGCATTGCCTATTGTGAAGGCGCAAAATAAAGTGCTTGAAGTAGTAGTCAGGTAATTTATGGGAATTGATAAATGTACCCACCTCGTAGTTTTAGTTAAATATTTAGCTCATAATTTTTAAGATTTATAAAAATATAAAAAAAATTATTGAGAATGGATAAACTGCCATTAAGTATTTCGTCTATATCTCTCCATGAAATATCCTTGACGTTATACCCTAATAAAAAACAAACAAAATATTTATAGCATATTTTAATACTTTAAAAGTTCCTATATTTGGTAACCCTATTACAAAAGTTTATAAGTAAGTAATATACGATTGGGTTATGGATATCAAGTTATCATTCTAAAGTAGATCTCACGTCAAAAATAATTCAACCCCAATTTACAAAAAAAAAAAAAAAAAAAACTGTTTGAAACAAATGATTCTAACATGCCAGGCAAGAGTATAGTAGGATTTCGTATATTTACCATCGTTGTACATTACAAAAATATAGCACTACGTTCTAACGATTGAAATCTACAATCTCCTTCAGGTTTCAGAAAACCCTATTACGTAAAAAAAACTTACAATAGAAAACAGTTGTAGCAATTAACCACTAGCCAAATGTTTAAGTGGTACATGATTGGTACAGGATCGGCATGAAGTCCACACTTGATAGAATGAATCCAAGCGATATTACTGCACATGATCCAATTATTAAAAAAGTGGTTTTTTTTATTTGAATTTTTCTTTAATCGTGACAAAAAAAATATGTCTCCTGAAGCAGCCAAACTGATACAATGAATCAAAGTCTTCATAATAAAGGTAATTCTAGGCGGAATACGATTAATTTAAATTTTGGTGGAAATAGCACTTATGAAACCCATAGATTTAAAAGAAAAAAAACATTAGATGCTCCTCTTATTTGCAATACAGCTCACTTATTTTACGTGCAAAAGACTTTTATTAGTGCTCATTTTAAAGCTTATTTCAAGCACTACAAAACCCTTTTTTATTAGAATGCCTAAAATGCATCTGCTCGCCGCTAGATAGCATTGACCACATCGATTAAATTTCAGACAAAATAAAAAACGGCTTTGATCTTTAATATCTAGCTTAATATTGCACTTAGAATACTTTATAAAAAAAACCAAATCGTTCATTTTTCTACCTGCTACAATTTTTTTTTTTATAAAATTTTTGATAAAACGTATATTTCTGGAGATATTTGCAAAAGACAGATGAAAAACGTGACAAAATTGCGAATTGTCAATTGCCAATAACTTGAAAATTATTGGATATTTCGAAAAACTTTACAGATGATTTTTTGCTTAAAATTAGGCATTCTATCGATATCCGAGGTTATCTTGAAAAAATAAAAATTCACCCCCGAGAAGGGGTGGCAACCACCCCCAGGGTGGTTGCGGAATTCAAATCATTTTCACTTTTGAAGTTAAGGGTAAGATGAACCTAATTCCAAAATTGCATGCAATTCGGTTCACAGTAAAAAAATTCGGAACAATAATGCTTCAATGACTGCACTAAATACTACAATCAGTAAGTCACACAAGCCATTGAGATTTTGTAAACTTAACACACAGAAATTAATTTAATAATGATTGGTATATCTTTAAAAAAAGGTTAGCTATAGTACGATGTTACAGTTAGGAATGTACTAAGGTAACAACTATTGCATATTTTATTTGAAATTATTATTGAAACATACTGTATTTATTGTAACTATCCGTGTTAATTGTTCCTTGCAGGACTCAACTAGGATTTAAGACAAAGAAATGACGACAGTGTGTTTGGTAGTATGCGACCATCAATTAAATGTAAAATACTACACATCACTATGGACCAAATAAGACCAATGTACAAGAAGTGAGGGAAATGTTAAAAATACTCGTATAATGCTGATACTGGTTAGTAGCCTTCGTGTTATTCGATTTATATATCCCAGTAAGCATACTCCTCAGGAGGGTTCATTTCTGGGTAATTTGTACTTCTCGTTAAATCTAAAATGGGTACAGAAAAATCCGATGTGTCACTTATCTGGGCAACCTTATGGATTTCCAGGAGCTGCACAATGTCGAGATTCTAGGTAGATCGATAGGTCTAGCCTACTGTGGGAGATGACTGTTGGAGTTGGTGGAGCCCCCCTGCTTTGACTGGAAAGGCTGGTTCATCGCTGACGAACGCGGCAGCGGCAGTACAACTGAACGTTACGTCGTATGGAACGTACGAAAGCATCTGTTGTTTACATTGCTTTCCTACCTTAGAATGATAATATTTTGGCAGGATGTGACTAGAATCAAACAATAAATAATGTATCCTAAATTTAATGTTATAAATTAAAACTTCTATTAACTAATTACATAAAAATACGATTGGTATGTTTACAACGTAAGAAAAAGGATGATGCAATCAAATGTTTGGCTACAGTCAAACAGAGGGAAACCGAAGCGCCATTTCATTCTAAATAACTCAATTATGGATAAAACTGTATATTTCCTCTTTTACACAGTTAGTGTCTGTGAGCAGCTTTATCACACACAAAAACCCAGTTGGATAGTTACTGCCTAAATCATATTATATAAGAACTGAAAGAGTTGATTTGTTTTAAAGTGATAGAATTATTTTGAAAACTCAATACTTTACTGAAAGCATTTACAAACCCAATAAAATCTGTATTAACACAAAGGGCGATATCAATTTTCATCCAGACCCATTACTTCATTTCAGGATATAGTAGTACATAATTATTACAAGACGTGGTTTTATGGGTGGATTTCAAACGAATACTGTATATTTTAAACTCATAATTTGAATATGAAGCATGGCATTACACATTTCAGGTAGGAATGAGTTTTAATAAATGAATGTGATTAATGGGAAAAGCAATGTTTCCACACGATGGACAGAAGCGTGAATAGGGCTAAGAAAATTAAAACAATAACTTTTAGGTGGTATTATACGTGCAAATTATGCAGTTTCAACTAGAATTTTACTGAAATCGATTCAGAAACTAATAAATGATCGAATAGTGTAGTAATTTAAAATGAGTAGGGCAACAATGTTCACCAATAGTTACCAATATAAAATGGATAGCTATGGATGAAGGTATAAATAAATGAAGCTATGGGAGCCATAAATAGGAAGTAGGCTTCATTCACATCCGGTGTGTGGTTAGAATTCGAGGCAACCTAGTTTGTGTTTGCAAGAGTATGCACGGGATTGTAACGTGCATCGTAAACATGTAAACGTTATTAGCATGTAGCTGCAATAGGGAATACATAGGCGAGACAAAAAGACCACTAAACGTAAGGATAAAAGAACACAAAGAAAACACGAGAAAGGGTTTCACAGAAAAGTCAAAAATTGCACACCATTGTTGGTCCGAAGACCATCATATGAATTGGGATGAAGCCCACATAATACATCGGGAACCACATTTCTTCAAAAGGAAATTAATTGAGGCAACATACATTAAATTGGCAGACCAACCAATCAGTCAACCATCAGTCGAGATTAGGCCGCTTTGGTTGCCAATTCTAAAAAATGAACTAAAGAGAAAACCAAAAGTATCAAACGGATCGGATATTTGTAATAAACCAATGCGGAGTCACAATATGGTTTTAAGAAGTTCATCTCGCATGAACCAATAATAACGAAAGGGCCCATTCCTGTTCCCCTTACCTTGTATTTCCGCCATCTTGTTTTAGCCAGCCGTCACGATTGCCATTGGCTAGTCCCTCTGGTCAGTCGTAGGTGGTTAGTAGACGAGTGAAGACGTATTGTGACCTGTATTCCGTAGTTTAGTTTTAATGATTAGTGTTTTGTATAGTTTTGTATTGAGTGCATGTCTTTAGTGTTAGTGAAGTTGACAACAACATGTACGTTGTGATTCCTGACTTAGGCGTGCACCACGCTTTAGCAAGATTTGTTTATTTTAACCTAGTTTGTAATTATGTATTAGGTTAGTTCTCTACCTGAAGAAGAGATCAGATTGCAGATCTCGAAACGTAGTGTTACTGTTTTTTTGTTTCACTGAACGATGGCAAATGTCCGGAAAAATCCTGTTTCCTTAGCATGTTTAGTTTGACGGGAACATCGGCATAATGTAAGCCATAATGACTTGTTTTAGCCTTGAGGTTACATGCAGATTAGGATTGTCTTTAAGATTTATCTATAAACTCCTCCCACTTTCTATCTTTTTAAAACTAAATTTTTACACTGATACTGTACCGTGCCGCAGTTCTCTGGTATCCACCCGGTAGCATCTTCTGGTATACCGAGGTTCCGAACCACGTTTTTTATTGAACCTAGAAACGAATAATAAGGATTCAGCAAAATCTGTGGATTAGTAACAAGACTAATACTCTGCTGAGTTCTAAGCTACTCTCTGTGACAATAATGGCTAAAACAAACGCAACTTAAAAACAGATAACCAATGCTGTTTTACATTAGTAACCTCCTGGTAATCTCCTGAAATAGAATATAAAACAACGCTTCTATGAATACGCTTGTTGAGACACTCTGTCATATTTACGAAACAATAAATCAAGAATCTTTATTTCCAAAAGACATTACAATCATTTGTTAACACAAAAACATACCACAAAATTATATAAAATTGCAATGGATAGACAACTCTGAGCTAATAGATGAGTTGAGGTTGCCATCTTTAATTAATTAAACGCAGATGAGCTTGGCAGCTCCTCTTTCGGATTAAAATATATACAATTAGAATAATTAATAAACCATACCAATATTTAAAAAAAGCACGAAGAATTAAGTTGTATTTCGTAATACAAATCTGAGTGCGGCCCTGGTGCCAAATAAAGGCTAATAATCCAACATAGCTTTACTTTCTCACTCAGGACGTTTTCGCACTGCTGTTGGCGGTGACAAAACCCTGCTTCTGAAGTTTTCAGTTTGTCGTTTGTTCGTGTTTGTAACGCTTAGGTCAGTTATGACTTTTTTTAAGAACTTTAATTCTCAGTACTATGTATTTAATGATTAGTGTAGTGTCCACAATTAATTTGTTGGAAAAACAACTTTGTATTTTATTTGTAAATGAAATACTCTCAAATCACAGGTCACTTCTGAAAAAACGTTGCAACATTTCAAAAATCTATGCAATCTTAATGTGAAATGTTATTTAGATTAAAAATCCGAATGAGGCTGCTGTTCTATCAACTTTCAATTAATGCTACACATTACTTAGGGCAGTTACTTAAACTGTCATTAAAGGAGATTTCTCCAAAATCACGAGGACATTTGTCTCTCCATTTCTCACGTAGTACAGTCCCAAACGAAATGTTTTAAATATCTATCGATTATTCAAATGAATAAATGATTTATGTCCATCAGCATCATACAACAGAAATTACAAATACATAACCTGGAAATTGACTGGCCACGTAACCAGTAGTGTGGCCAGTTTTTATAAGGCAAAGATACAATAATATTTTTTTTCAGACTAGCACATAAAGTTTAAATATTCAAGAAAGACACTCTCTGCAATGCTTGTGATTTTAAACTTTGAAATAGACTACTTAAATATTGTAATAACTATTTAATAATTTGAATTGTGAAAAAAATTTCCAAATATGAGTTAACATTAATTTATGACATACTGTATGTTATGGAAATAGTTTAACTATATTAACTAATTACCTGATTCAAAAACTCTACATCATGTTTAGTCATTAGCCAACTTTTCAACAGTGAACAAAATTTCTTAAGTCTAATGCTCTGTCTTAATAATAAGGGACTTGATTAAAATATTTAGTTGCAAGGTAACTATAGGAATGCCTAAAAATGGATTTGTTTTCTTTACTTGGTCTAAAATTACCTGCAGAACAGCTCCTAGGTTATAGTGATATATTAAATTATTTTATTTATTGTCACTTCTCCTGTAGAACAGACTTAAAACTTTAAACACAAAAATATAACGGAAATGGTGTGCGTTGTACAGTGACCTTCTACTGTAGAGTCGTTTCTACACGTAAAAAGGGAATGTGTCCCTATTTTCGCCCCTTTTCTCATATATAAGTAAATAAATTTCTCATATATAAATTATTCATCCATTCATTCATTTATACATTTCCATTGCTAATCACACTTAAAAATACAACTTAGTGTTTGTGCTTCCACATATCAGCGACTAATGTATTGTAGCTCTAGCAAATATCTTGAAAGTGGAAATGTCTGATGGACTTTAGGTTTTTTTTTAGGAAACAGAGGATTTTCTTAAAAATGCTCTCCATGTAAATAATAATTACAGTCTTACATAAAACTCCATTTAAAATAATTTGTATAAAAGTAAGAGTACATGACAGACATTTATTTATAAACTATATTATTTATTTCGAGAGGCGGCCAGTGAAAAAGTTACGTACTAATGCAGAAGGAACGATGTGTATAAATAATTAGGGTTCATAATGTAGTTTTGTTACTATACAAAGTATAGTGTTCCTTAGATAGGAGAATTAGTTTATAGTTTTGAAATTTAGCGCGCTTTAACGTAAGATTCAAACCAGAATACATTTCAAAAATTTTGAAAAACATAAAATATAAATGAAAATGATTTTAAACATCTTATCACGCATCTTATCACTGAAAACCACCGATTAAAAATTTAACCCGGATGCTTTTAGTTACTTTTAGGACTAGATATGAAGACTTTACCAAGAAAAAAGATTTATATATATATATATATATATATATATATATATAAAATCATCCTCATAGGCCCCAAGAGTACTCCGGCAAACAAGGTATCCTTCTACACAATTAACCTAATCAATCTCAGCATAGAATTATTTTAATTTATTGATATATGATTAAATACTAACACCAAGCACCTAAATCAGCTTATCTTGGTGTGAATAAAGCGATTTCTTGCATTCAAATATACACTCATAATATCTCCACTATCTTTGCAGACATAGTAAAAAATGTAATTTTTTTCCGAGATCAAAACAAGCAAGCAACACCAAAGTTGGTTTTATTTCTTCAGAAATAGTCACTAAAGTGTGGGAAAAGGTTTTTATAGACTATAAACGTTTCTTACCAAGATCCACAAAAGATCATTAATATATTCTGATAGTAATTGATGCGTTTACTAAGTATTCAACTTTTCTACCAGTTAGAGATGTAACAGCCAACTTAAACGTATCGTCGCTGTTAACTAAACATTCCATCTCTCATTTCTCAAGTTTCTTGAGTCAGACAATGCCCCTCAATTCAGATAAAGAATTATAGCAGACATGTGTTTGAACTATGGCGTTCGGCTCTTTTATACCGTGCCAAATTATCCGAATCCATCTCACACAGAAAGATTCAACAAGGCGTTAAAGGTAGCGATTAGGATTTTCTACAAACAAGTCTCTGGGGCCTAAATATTCAGTTTTTCAATTAGCTTACAATTGGGCTTCTGACTAAAACCCTAGACCTCTCCCGCCAGCAGTGCATGATATCAATTATAAATTAAGGTAATTACGGTATAATTCTTTACTTCTGCAGCCAAAGCGAAACTAATTAATCCAACTACTGGAAGATTTATCTACTCGGCCCTTGTATCAAAATAAAAATATTTTATTTACCACGGAATAAATGCCCAGAGGGAATCTGTGTTTGAGTTCCTTCCTTTGATGATATTAGTATTAATTTTTCGCTTTACTCTTTTCTTTTTTCACATATTATCATTGAGACTCATTTTCCGATCTGTCTCAGATATCCACCGCTTGGTCTAACGTTCTATGTATTCATCTTTAGTGGTCAGCATTCCGTGTTCGGACAGTGTCCGAAACTTTATGTTGTGTATCACCGGGATCTATATGAGTGGAAGGAGTTTTATTTCGGAATGTTATCACCAAAATTTGTTAGTTCACATATTTTGTATTCTCATTTAGTGCTTTTTTCTATAATTTATTTTGTTTTTTTTTTCCATAGACGAGGGCACCTTCCACTCTAATGAACCTTTGGCAGCTGCCTGTTTCTAGACCAGACGTAGGAATGTACAAACAAATTCATCAACAAATCACACAAAAGTAATGGATTCTCACCTGTTCTAACTCTATCACTTTTTTATTCTTCTTCAAGGATAAATTATTATTGTATGGATAAAGAGGTTTATAATATTTTCTAGTTGAAATTTTATAGTAATGTTATGTTTGAGGGTTTATAATGTTTGTTAGTTAGTTATTGTCATGGCTATTAATCGTTCATAAAATAGCTAAGTGATGGCCTAAAGGAATACCCGTAAAATAGGTCATTCATCAATAAATATACGTGTGCGTTTCAAAAACTAGTTTAAAACGGGTAGTAAGCTAGGTTTCTTAATAATAAAGTTAATTCTTTGCCACATAAACGAGTGACTGACCATACCCAATTCTTTACCCCTTCTCTACCAACTATTTTTTTCACAGTTAGGTTAAGGTTGTTTGGTATTGCATGTGTGTTCATTTATTTGGTTGCTTTTTATTGTAACATATTAAAATGTAACATGACAGGTGCTGAAGGTGAGTAGGCTTAGAGATTATGAATGAAGTCCGAATTGCACCTAAAGGATTACCAGCGTGCACAAGTCTAATACATGCCAAGTCTAATGCACTCAATTAGTTTTTCATTAGAATTTGGAGCAGGTGGGTGTGCACTTTCAGTAAGCCCTAACGTTTCCTAGTGCAAATTCTTACAAATATATACAGTTTGATAGGAAAATTGATTAAATTGATGTTTTTAGAAGTACTAATAGCAATTAGTAAAAGACCGTAAACAATACCTAGTATTTAAGAATTGTCTGTATACAATTGCCTTATCCCGTTAATAATGGAAGCCTGCCATTTGTGCTCCATAACATACCTTTTAGTACCCCTAAATAAAATGCATCCTGATATCATGTGCCTAAAAATCTTTTTTTTCTGATAATATACATATATATCTAAGAGTAAAAACGTAGTACACCAACCAGGGGTTATCTGCTCCTCACTACCAAAATTCCAAATTGTGCGGCATAGGCATTTGATTGAGTTATTATGTTTTGTTGCCTGGTTATATGTACTGGTTTCTTAATCTATCATTAACCAAGTTGCCACTACTGTTCAGGAGGACGTGGACAAGTAGAAGACGAGGACGATGCCTGGAAACCCGTGGCAGCAGTATTGGTTTGTATTGTATTGTGTGTTTATGGTTAAATGGTATGCATATTTTTCCTAACTAATTATACAAATGTATTATAATCTTTCACGAAGTATTTCATAATTTAAATATGTACTAATTAAGTAAACATAGGGGTTACGGAGTTTAGAGTTTTTAAACATGTTTGTTCATTAGATTCGTTCAACCAGTGCGTAATATATTAGATAGTTCCATATTTTATTCATATTATTATTATAAGAGTAAAATATAATTTATTATATAAGTTATTAATAATAACATAAATTAATTACATTTAAACATTTCACAAAAATGATGTGTCAGACCAAGGTAGCCTTGTTTTCGAAAGGCCTCACAAAAATAAAAATTTGTTAAATATTGGTTTATGTGTTAAAATGTAATTAAGTTAACAGTAGCCAATACAAACTCCTCAACAATAATAACCTACTATAATCTGTTCATCAAAACGGGAGAGAGAATTTGAACTAATTACTAATTCTGGTCACATTACCGGTTTTATTTGGTTAAATGCGCCTCATGACCGGCTATAACAAAATATATAAAAATAACAGTTTTCACATTTCATCTCTGCTAACTCGCAAAACGTGTTTAGATTTAATATAAAAACGTATTTATTCTATCACAATTTAAATCTACGTTACAATATATAATAAACAGTCTATATTTTATTATGAGTAATTATATATGATTAATTTTTCGTAATACCAATTGATAAAAACCATGCCCTAGTTGATTCATTATTACATACTATGATTTTTATTCCATTTGTGATATGTGTGGTTTGGCGTCGGAGTTATAAATAAATAAATAAAAATGCCTTTTATTTAGAGCGTCTCTCAGTACAAACTGCTTTACAGAGCAACTCAAGTCCAACTTAACACTAAGAACTTATACTAAGGTTGGATATTCTAATTAAATCCATAAATAATCTATAGCTAAATGGGTGGAGTTAACATACGCAAAAGTCACTTACAACTAGTTAACATAAAATCCATTAATTTAGACGTAAATCTAGACAGTGATTGTGTGATTTTCAAGCTACCGGGTACAATTTGGGGCCAAAGTAGGAAAAGCTCCTCCCACCGACTTAAAACCTTACTCGGAAAGTGAAGCTGGTTGTCCTGGCGACTGGTACGTTGGGAGACCTCCTGTCTTTGCTCAAGTTTTTCACAGAGATAAAGAGGTTCCCCGAATGTTAGGGCCTTGTGGATCATGCAGACTGTAATTATTCTGCATATCTTTTCCATACGAAAAATATTGGCCACATTTCGATGAGAGGACACATGATCAAACCTTTTTAGACAGAATACAAAACGGACGGCTGAGTTTAACACTCTCTACAAACTTATTGTCACAATTGTTGTTCTATAATAATCTCGTAATTTTGATGTCTGGTAGGGTTTAATAATTTTACAAAAAAGCAATAAATGTGTAGTAAAATAATATACATTATTTCACAAATAACCAACAAACCCACACAAAAGGTGAGAAAGCGGAACCTCAAACGGAACGGAACCTGTAACGCAAGTCATAAAATGTTTACTACTCAGCGGACAACTGGAAAAATAGTAGCCGGTGGTGGGAACTTAAACTGGTATATATCAAAAAATAAATTTGCTTGGAATCCAAAGGACACCAGTATGCCATTTGAAGGTGAATGCTCACTGAAAGGTTAGTGAAGTGAAAGGTGTCACAGCTAAGATGGATACTCTGCACATCGTTATAAAATTCAATATAGAAATATTATTGTTAATATGTTATGTGTGTTAATATGTTAAGGCTGCTTGGCTTCATTGAAAAACCCCCGTTCAAACATTGTGAATTTATGAATCTACACGCTCTAGCTAAAAACAGTTAAAGTGTTTTACAGCACTTTTCAAAGGAAAATTAAGTGTTAAAAGCAATTTTGAATTTTTTTGAAGTTTTATTCCCTACGAATATAGCTAAAATGCTAAACCAGTTAATTATATAAATTAATACTTGGTGTGAAACTTCTGAATCAATTTGCAAACATTGTTGATTGCGCACGTGGATCTAACGACAGTGAAATTATTTGAGTTATAAATATGCAATAGAGTACATGAATAAAACATGTACTTTTAATGCCAGAGGTGGTGATTATTTATTATTCACAAGACGGATCCATTAAATTATTATAGATTTGAATTATATCTTTGTTAAAAGTGGCAGCATATTTCCACAGATATGCAATCAAACTTGTTATCAACTTCTGTAATAGTTCGGCAATAAAATCCTAATAATATTATCAATGCGGAAGTAGTTTTGTTTGTTATTTGTATTTCACGCATAAGCGAGTATAGGTATGCTTTCACAAGCCGGGAGCAATTAAGATTTTGTATTTTGATAAGGTTTAGCTGTTTTAAAAAGGTTAATAAATGGTAAAAGTGCGAAATACGTTAAAATTGTTATGCCAATTTCAACGAAATCCGTCAACTCATAAGCGAGCACAACCAATTTAAAAATACGATTGCACAATCAGGAAGCACCAAAAATTTTCCCAGTTGATAGATATCTGTTGTTTTCAGTTTTATTTTCCTATAATTAAACTTCAATAATAAATTCCATAATCAACTAAGTTGTTACCTTTAATATATTGCGTTAATTGAGAAAAGTAACTAATCCTTTTTATTATAATCTACACAGTTCCACTTCCCCATTCAAAATAGCGAAGAGACCTTGATATGTACAGAACCTTGATCATGCAAAGAACCTGCGTTGTACGAATTAGTATGTTAGCGACGACACGACTGAGCTGACCTACTCGTATATCGGTATGTACTTAATTAAACAATCATCCTCCTTATATGTACTAAATGTTGTAAACTTTTTCGTATACTAATTGTAATATGACTCAAGAAAAATACATTGGCAGGTTATTTTATGCTTCATTTACAGAAAGCTAAATATGTTATAAAACATGCAAAATGAACCAAATATTGGTCATTATATTACCAAATCCAACGGTACCTTTTTTAAAAATATCCGTCAACGCATAAGCGAGCACAATCACTGTATATTTCATTAATTCAAATGTCATTCAATAATCTCTGTAAATTAAAAAAAAATTATCAGAATAAATTAATTATGTTTATGACTAATCTATAGTAATCTATTATTTTTATGCAGGCAGATAATACATTAACGTCATAACTTTGATGCTTTCCAAAGTCTTATTACAGTTTCCTATCATATTGTATTTTATAAGTTTCTAAAATTAAATGTTATCATTACTAAAGCTAATAACAATCATAATAACATGGCAACTTACGTAATGCTGTTGACTACATAGTCTAGTGGTTGTGTAATCTTGGTTGATATGTCGTCATACTTATGGCATATAAAATACTAAATTTACTCACACCACATAAACAATATAAAACACATTATATAAAGTATGGAAATAAATGTAATGCTCCATTTCACATTTACAATTTCATAAACTTCCAGAGCATTTTAAATTATGTTACATTAGAACTAAATATGAATTGATGAAGTACTTTCATCATCGTACAATTATACTACGGACACAATTATAAAAGTAGGAAATAATACTAACGATGTACGAGTACTATTACTTGTATAACCAATGTGAATACAGTAATATTATCCACAAATACAATATTGAAACACAGTAACGAAATGAACTCTGCAACATTAGTTGCTATTGAATTAAATTAGATACATAACAGTTATATGACAGCATTGTAAAAGATCTAAAATAAAATTTTATATGAAACAAAAAGAATAATTTTTTAGGAATTAGTACAGTAGGATAATAATTAAAATGTGGAATGAAAACATAAATGAAAGGATTAACAGGTTCACGAGCAAACGTCAACTTAGGGGCTAAATTAATATTGTATTACACATACTATTTCGATATGATGAATAACAAAGAATGTAATGTAGATGTTTAATTACTTTACAGTATTTTATAAGATTTTATATTTTTTTTCCTCTTGCTAGCGACACCAGTACAGTCTCGGCAATGTCAGTTCTCCTGGTTCTACTGTACGCTGTCTGTCTGAAACTCCTGTTGACAATGTACTTGCGGTTCAGATGGGAGTACAGACATGTTCTCGCCACCGCTACCAAACTACCGTGTCCTCACACCCTGCCCATCATCGGCAACGCACTCCTCTTCTTTGGTGACATCACTGGTAAGTTTATTAAATGTTATATATCATACGGGAACTATAATTAATCTATTATTGTTTGGGTTTTTGGTGAGAGTAGGAGGCTGTAGCATCAGATTCATTTAGTGGTTTAGTCGTAAAAGATATATTTATTGTAATGAACTGCAGACTTCCAGATACAATATGATGCTCTAATAAAACATCATAGTTGGTGATGTACCTGAAGACTACTCCTAGGATCTGAATGAAGTAGAACTGGGTGAAATAGTGAAAGATAATTCAAGAATCGGCCAGAAAAGATCCAGATGCTTGACATACTTTCATCTTAGGAAAAGTACCTTCTTTTTTCAGATACTGTGTCATTCATAAGAAATAACATTTTAAAATCCTAGATTCAATTTCATTATACATAAAAAGAGCAGGAAAATTGTGATGCAAACGGTTATTTGATTATGATTAATCACTTGGCAAAAAAACAAATGATAAAAAAGTATAATGCAGTATTACTCTTTAAAAAAAATAAGTATTTTATTTTTTTAAAGATATTTTAAAAAATTTAAATTGTTCTTTACGCACCTTTATAACGTGTTGTTTATTTCACCATGATGAAAATCGATAAATTATTTGTGAAGGGTAGCAACAACAATTTGTGTTTGAAATTTTCCAACATTTATTTTGAATCTGGTCGGATATGCACCTTCATCAAATAATTAGAATCCATGCCTCAATTGCTTAATACCTAGGGTTTTAGTAGAGTTGTCGTTAAAAAACTGCTCTGCAGTCGATTGATAGTTGGAATTTATTAATACAGCATTACTCTTCTTCAGACAAGCAGATCTTTTGCAGGAAATTGCCAACAACCTACAGCTCATAACAACCACCACCATAACAATAGAACAGCCTTGTTCCATTACATGAATTAGCAAACACCAAAGGATTCGATAATCATAAAAACACTCCAATCCAGTAAAATAATACGAGACAACTACATCATTACCTACAATTGTACCCACTGGTTTTAATCATATACGATTCCAAAGAAGAAAAGCAAATTCACGAGATTATAAATCAAATTAACTTCTTTTAAGGAGGCATAATTTTTTTTTTTACAGACATTTCTGCCAAAGGTTTATTGTTACAAAACATCACGAAAAACTTTAAGTAGGCATTATGAGATTAAAGTATTTACAGGGGGAGATCCGGTTTCAGGAGGATTTGGACCACCACTATTTGGACTCAGACCCAGCCTAATGTCTCAGATTTTACCGGCTCTCTAGTGACTCCTAATTAGTCTGCAGCGACTAATAACTACAGCGATTTTGGTACTCAACTAAGAAAAGTATCCTATTACAGTTATTTATATATATATATATATATATATATATATATATATATATATATATATATATATATATATATATATATATTGTTCTGTTGTTGTTCAACAAAACAACAAACAAGAATATAACAATTCTTCAACAGTATGTTATAAACAATGTTTTTGTATCTCGTGTGGATTTTGGGTAATGGGTAAATGCAAGTCTTATAAGAATAAATTAATAATATTTTAAGTTGGCATACATACATACTTACTTTTAGTAGAAGTATGGTATTTCTTTAGACCATGGTTACAAGGAAGTTATTAACCTATATATTCTGTTAATGCTAGGCTGCCATGTAAAGGTTTTCTTAGACAAAGTAGACTCCAATATGCAGCCTTGCGATATTCCCTGTTTCACTCTAGGCGGCCTTTACAATAAACCATTGAAATAGAGACACTAATCACCTTCTCCAACACAAACACATAAGGATATTATTATGTCAGAGCTTTGTCATTATCAACGGTATCTATTTAACCTTCCTCTTACCGCAGCGTATGGATTATGACGCTGTCACAGGCTTGTTCGCCTGAAGAGATCCAAGAATGTCGTCGATGAAAAATCTCAAAATAAACTCTTTACATCGTGTCAATACCAGGGCCATCTAGACTAAAAATATAACACTAGGTGAAGGGTTATTCTCATTGGCATCAGGTGCACAATTGAGAGCACTACAAGGTTTTAGACGAGATCTCCAGGTAGAGTAACCGAGTTATCTACACTTAACTTATCTATGGTATGAAAGGTTGATTCAATGTGAATGTCCAATTCAACTCCAGTTCCAGGATTCAAGTCTATGACAGCACTAGATACCAGATGCTGCACTAAGAAAATGAAGGTGAACTAGAGCTAAAATCAGCGTTTACGTACGTCGAATCAACTCTACCCGTATACCATGTAAATAGTATCTAGCAATTCTTCAAACTCTCACACAACTACAAAAGCAATGCAACAATATTTTCAATCTTCAATAGCAAAACGGGATTTTGGAAATCCAAACTTAAATCAAATTCCTATTAAAATTGTTTTCAAATAATCACTTTGGCTATTCGTTTTATTTTAAAAGAACCTCTCTTTATTTTAAAGCTGTTTAGTTTGGTCTAGTTGTGTTTACTAGTAGTGAATATTTTATAATAATTGTATACTAAATTTGAATACTTCAAATTATGTCTTTGTTAATTAGAGTAACTCAATCTGAAAACATAAAAAATGATTAGATAATTTTCAAATCATCAGTTATTCCGCCATAGCAGTACCCTACAATTTAGGCCTGAAAAGAAAAGAACGTATGTTTCAAGTTTACTGCCGTTAATGCATTTAAAAATAAGTGTTACTACGGAATAGGTTAAATGTACAAAAAGTCTATAGCAATGAAGATTTCATTTCGTTTATAGTAACTAGTAGAGTATAAATTTTAATTTTTTTGCTGAAAATATGGTTGCGTGATGTGGAATATTGAGAGTACTATTATTGACAATAGGAGAAGACCAATTCATATGTGGTATTTTAATAATATACTTTTAGCCACAAATATTCTTGATAACCCAGTAACGTTTGAGTAATCCTTTAATAGTACTTTTGGTAACCTTTGCGATTCTCGCCAGATCAATAAATACTTTGAAGCTTCTTTTATTTTTTTTATAAAATAATAGTTTATTGTAAAGAAATAATAGGTTTAAAAACACAGATTCTACTAAGGGAAAAAAATAAAAAGGAAACTTTTATACTATTGATTGTAAAAAAGTAATCATAAATCAATAATAAAATGGTAATGAACATAAGACTACCAAATCTGCAGCTTCAAGGTTTCAACTCCATTTTTACCCAATTTAAAAAATATGATAATATGATAAGTTTCGTAAGTTTTATTGCAAACGTCTAATGAACTAATATAATATTATGATCACTAAGGGTCATGTAGGACGTTCATAAGTATATGTACATGTCTGACCGTCTGTACGATAACTATTGATGGAAAGATTTTAGAGATTTAAACACTTGTAAATAGATTCCCTTTGATTCTACAAGGAACTATATTGATTTTGAGGTAAAAACTGATAAATATATTATATACATTTACCAGTGATGGCAACAATACAACTACAGTGTAAAGTAACTTGTGGATAACTTTAACACATTTTATCATATGATATATATGGCAAAGTTATTTTCTTGGATCAGTGGTAGGTTTTGGGTTAGGTACTGTCGGACCCTTCGATTCTCTATTGTATTGGGTTATTTAATTAAAGTCGAATAAGATTTTTATAAGAATTTTTGAGTTTTAAACAGAATTGGCGTTCTTTTTCATGCTTCCTATGCGGTGGTTTCTAAGGAAATATATAAGTAAAAAAGTTGGAACCTACTACTATTTTAGTATTAAAAACCTCTAAAACAATGATTTTTATATTATTTAATATAGGTAACAGCGTGTCAGTTTTATAACATGTTCTTAAATTTATATGTGACTATAAGTGTGTGTAATAAGCACGCGTAGATTTTATTACATCATCTAATTTTAATTCCTCCCGAATAAAGCAACTAATTATAAATAGGTTTTTCTTATAAGGTAAAATTTATTTAATTTTTGCATGCCAGACCTTGAAACTTGCGAAACCTTAATTACGCAAATGGATTAGACATGGTACAAGGAGCAACTTATTATCATAACAACTTATAACCACTTTTTTCAAAAACAAAATATGAATTATAAAATGTATCACTTGTTATCCTATATTTATAAAATATGGAATGTCAGGTTCTTATATGACCAGGTGCCAGGTGAGTGGGGGGTATTAAGGTATTTGTATTATACCCTTTTAAACATTTAACGATGTTATACCCTATTATCGTTTCAAATATTCCAGCGACACAACAACAAAATACTCAAATTGTGTAACACTTACTATATACTTACTCTACTAGATTAGTATTTCATTGTTCTTGCTATGATGGTAATATTAAAAGATCATTTTATAAGTGGAAAGTGCTAAGTGGTTCTATAGGAAGCAATTATACTTAATGAACTAAATGTGTGTGTGTGTGTGTGTGTGTGTGTGTGTGTGTAAATAAAAATAATTACAATATAAATAATTCTCAACATAATTACATACTACAGATGTTGATAAATTTATATTAAATACAGTCAATCCTAACTATAAATATAACATAGTCAAATAATTATTATCGGTGGTTTTTTTTGTTAACTGACCCGTTTTATTTTCTAACTATTTTCGTTAGTATTTCATTCAAAAATTTTCAATTTTGGGAACCGCCGCAATTGTATATAACTGAGTGAATATGTAACTATGGTCGTCCATAACAGGGAAAGTTATATAGACAATAATTTGGAAAATGTAACATTTTATCGAAAAAATTTCGGATCATTAAAATTCTTTTCTAAATATAAAGAAATAATAAATAAATAAACATGCCTTTTATTTCAAGCGATTATCAGATACATCTGTTTTTCATAATAACTCACGTAAACATGATACAATATATTTTAGACACTAAACTTATTTAAAACAGTTAAAATTACAAAGTTAAAAGTATAAAACGTTCACTCCAGTGAAAAGAGGTGCTTCTTTAGCTGAAGTTTAAAATGGCGACCTTTAAGCAATTTAAGGTCACAAGGGAGACCGTTGTACAACTTTGGACCAAAATGGGAAAACCCCCTTCGACCAATCTCCAACCTCACTTTGTTAAAGTGAAGTTGGTTACTCTGCCGAGTGTTGCGGCAAACGATCTCAGCACGACTGCACAGCCTTTCTGCCAGGTACCGTGGCTCCCGCTGGAACAGTACATTGTTTATAAAGCAGCACGTCTGTATCCTACACACGGCATCCATGGTCATGAGTCCTGCAGCATCTCGAAAGGGTGACACGTGATCTCTTCGACAGAGCCCGTATACAAATCGAATTGCAGTGTTTTGCATTCTTTGAATTCGTTCTGCGTCTTCCTTTGAGATGCTATTGCCGTATGCAGGAAAACGGTAATAAAAAATTGGCAACACGACGGACAGGACAAGACGCAGCTTAACTGACTCTGGAAGGATAGATCTCAGCGTATACATGCCTCGCAGTCTCCCCAGTGATCTCTGAGAAACAAACGACACATTGTCAGAAAACCCCAGCCCACTGTCCAGCACAATGCCAAGCGTCTTTACAGTGTCATTGACACTCAAGTTTTCATTTCCAATCCTGATTTGCACGTTGCTCTCTTTGATATACTGCTCCTGAGCCGCTGATGCTATGTAGAGAACCGTGCATTTTTTAGCGTTCAGCGACCATGACTCCCCGACCACACTCGCATGTACTCCAAATCTGAATTTACGTTAGCAATAGCCTCCTCCAACCCATTTAACCCAAATGGCATATGCAACTGGCAATCATCGGCATACAGATGGACTTTGCAGTGGCGCACACAGTTGTCCAGATCTGACGTGTACAATGTTAAGAGTACCGGGCCTAGACAACTTCCTACAGAATATCAAACGGTCTAAGAAATGTTCCATATAATACTGTTACTACCGTTTTTGTAACTGCATCTTCATAAAAACTACTCACTAACGCAATTACATATTGAATCATTCTTCAAATCTGAAGAATTACGAGTTACTAATGTACTATATAGTATAGTACAGTATAGCTATACATGGTGTAAATTAAGACCTGGTACCTCTGGATAAATTCCAAACGGATTGAGATATCGATGTACTACTTTCACCATACTTATTAAAATAGTTCTTTGGATTTTGTCTGATAACAAAATCCCCCCTCTTTTTTTAAAGAAGGGTCCTGTGGGTGTAACTTTAAATTTTCAAGTTTCGACCCCTATCTTGTGACATTTAGTTTTAATTTTCTATTTAATAGAAACACAATGACACGAAAAATACATCTCTACGACGTTCCAACCCAATTTTATGGGAAAATACAACTTTTCGTAAAATAAAATTATATACAGGGTGTTCAGTAAAAGTGTTCCATTACTTTGGGATTTTGTTTTACACATAAAAATGAGGAAAAAAATTTAATGTGAAGGGATTTCCTACAACCTCTAATTTCCTGTCTATGTGTTTTTTATAAAACGTTTACATAGTTTGAACCAGTTAAGATAAGTTTATGAAACGAGAATTGTATTAACCTATGGTAGGTTCTGTAGGAAATAAAATATTAACAATATTATTCATTTTACCCGTTTCAAAATAGGAGGTGTTTAAATCATTCTATAAAAATAACTAAAAACTGATTAATTTTACCAAAAATTGGAGGAATAATTCTTTTAGATTTTGTTATAAGTTCGACAATGTTTTAAAGTTAAACTTTATAAAGTCAAATAACAAAAAACCGGTGAAGTTATATAAAATGAATAAGATACCAACTATTTAGTCATTTTCATACCTATTCCTACAGTACTTTTTTTCAAAGAAATCCGTCAACGCATAAGCGAGCACAGCCACTTTAAAGATACGCTTGCACAAGCCGAAAGCATTATACATGCCCCCTTCCCGAGTTTAATGATCAATTAAGCTGTTACCTTTAATATATTACATTGCTTCAGAAAAGTAAGTACACTTTATTATTATCTACACGTGTTCACCTTCCAATTTAAACAGCGAAGAGACCTTGATATGTAAAGAACCTTGATCATGCAAAGAAACTATGTAAGAACTAGTCTGTAAATGACTTCACAACAGAGCTGACCTACTCGTACATCGGTATGTACTCCATATTAAACAATCGTCCTCTTTATATGTACAAAATGTTGTAATTTTTTCGTATATTCATTTTAATATATCTCAATAATATTACATTGGCAGGTCTTTTACGCTTCAATTACAGACAACTAAATACAATGTACATCTTTGTCATTACTAAAAAGTAGCACAATAATTTCTTGACTGAGCTATCGATTATTTTTATGCAGGCAGATAAAGCATTAACGCCGTGAAGTTTTATTTTTTGTAAAGTGTCAAGCAGTATTACACTTTTCTACCATATTGTATTTTGGACGTTTCTAAAATTGAATGCTATCAAGACTAAGGCTATTAATAATAATAAAAACATGGCAACTTCTGTAATATGGTTGACTAAGTAATGTTGTGGTTAAATAGTATTGGTTGGTAAGTCGTTATACCATACAAAATAGTAACTTTGACCGCACCACCTAAACGTTTAAAAAACACATTCAAACAAGTATGGGAATGAATGTAATGTTCCATTTCACATTTACAGTTTCATATCTCTTGAGCATTGGTAATTCCATTACATTGGAACTCAATATAAATTAATGAAATTACTTCCATCATCGTACAATTACACTACGAACTCAATTATAAAATTAGTACATAATATTGACGATGTACCAGGATTATTACTTGTTAACCAATGTGAGTTCGTTAATACTATTAGCAAATAAAATCTTGAAACACAATAACAAAATTAGCTCTGCAGCATTATCTCGCTACTGAATTAAATTAGCTCATAATAATAATTATATAAAATCATGGGTAAAAATGCTAAAATAACACATAAATATTTTATATAACAAATAAAATAATTTTTGTACGGGATTATTACAATAGGCAAGTAATTAAAATGTGGAATGAAAAACATGAAGAAAACAATTCACTAGCAACTTTATCTTAGGGGCTAAATTAATTTATGGTTAAAAAACTATTGCTTCATCATGAATTACAAAAAATTTAATGTAGAGGTTTTCATTAATTTACAGTATTTCATAAGATTTGCTAAATTAAAGAAATATTTAGAACTATTGTAATAATGATCTCGCTTAACTTTAGGACGAACTCGATGAACTCGATTTTTAAGAATTCTAAAAGTAATTTATGTGAATTTATAGTTTTGCTAAAGAGATCTTTAGTGGTTTTATTCCCACTTCTCGTATAAAAATGCCTTAGTACTTATGTTAAAAAAGCCTTACCTCTTATATACTACCTCCTTTTCATTTAGCCATGATGACTCGTAAATACTTCGTATTTTTGTGTAAGTCTTACCTTCTCTATTTGGTACTTAAATCATTTTCCTCACAAATTATCCCACATTGAAGCCGAAAAATATATTGGCAAAGTGAAGTGTACGCATCAGGAAAATTTCACAAAAACTATTCTATTGTGGAATTATATTATATTTAGGGAAATTTCCTTGTGTAATCTGATAATACGTTTTATTATAATTACTAACAACACGCATAGTTATTATTTAGTAACTCATATTTTTACAATAATGTAGGAAAAACTGTACTGTAATGGTATATTGACATTTGAGCGGACAGATGATAAGAAGCCGTAAAATGTCTGTTTATTACATAGCACTAAAAACTCCTCACGCGTAGATTGTTGCAGGGTTCACTTTAACTTGTCAAGGTCACAAACAGTTTATACTTTGATAAGTCTTTCCGTCTGCCTCCTCTTAAATAATTTTCTGTCCCGGCGTTAGCATATTTGTATCCTGTATATTTAGACAAGCGGAACTTGTTATCACGATAGATATGCTCGTTGACGTATCCTGGATTAATATCCCATGTGACGATATTATTGTTTCCCTATTTTTTACTTGGAAATAAAAAAGTTCGTAATCACATCGTTTTGGAACTGGTTCACTTGGTGGCACCATCTCGCCTAACAAATGGTTAAATTCTGTGTTGTACCACCACCTGGTTCTCTTCCAGTGACAGTCCAAGTCCCACTACGACAACCTTAACTATCCTAATGATATCCCCTTTTTTCAGGCATCAAGTATATTTTAATGTTAGTTCTTCGTAAATATTGTCATACGGTCTTAAATGACCGTATAAGCCCATAACCACAATTCTGTAGAGAAGTGCACGGATGACGACTTTATGATTATGACGTCATAGAAGTGTCATGGCGGTGGCTACAGCGTTTGACCAAATATAGGGATGTTCTTAACTATGCGATTTCTTTTGTGAAACTATAAAAAGAGACGGGGTATTCGATTCTATATTTGAAAAAGGGCATAAGGATGTTTGCCGGATACATCAAAGGGTGCGAAGGTTGGAGAAAGATTTTAGTTAAGACCTAAGACGAGAAATGCAGAAGTTAAACGGAGGATTATTCCTTCATATATATTTCACCACTACCACTGTTGCTTACATTATTACAGAAAACTGCAATTTAATTATATATTTTTACAAACAGGGATGAATAGCATATATTGTTTAACACAATATAAACAAGCCAAGATATATTTGGAGGCAGACACTCACGGTACAGTGCGACTACATTGAACCACGGTGTGTTGGTGAGAGACCTTCTATTGCCTCGGTCATCTGTCAGGGGGGTGGAGGGTTAGTATATATTGTTTCAGTTAGGCCTGTGTTACGGTTTACTTAGTAATTAAATATATTTTGTTCATACTCCTAGGAGCCCGACACCAGTACAGCCTCGGCAATGTCAGTTTTTCCTGGTTCTACTGTACGCTGTCTGTCTACTCCTGTTGACAATGTACTTGCGGTTCAGATGGCAGTACAGACATGTTCTCGCCATCGCTACCAAACTACCGTGTCCTCCCACCCTGCCCATCATCGGCAACGCACTCCTCTTCTTTGGTGACATCACTGGCAAGTTTATTAAATGTTATATTTCATACGGGAACTATAATTAATCTATTATTGTTTGGGTTTGTGGTGATAAACGGGAATTTTCTGAGGGTCTAGACCAGATGTAGAATGCTCTAACATCAGATTAATTTAGTGGTTTGGTCGTAAAAGATATATTTATTGCGATGAACTGAAGACTTTCAGATGGCATCTGCTGCGTAAAATAAAACATTACAGTTTGTGACGTACCTGAAGACTACTCCTGGGATCTGGGTAAAGTAGAAACCGGATGAAACGTTTAAAAGATAATATCCAGGTGCAAACCATAACTTTCATCTTAGGAAAAGTAACGTCTTTTTGAACATATTGTGTCATTCATAAGAAATAAAATTTTAAAATATTAAAGCTATGTCATTATAGATAAAAAGAGCCAAAAAATCCAAAAAGCCAAATTATGTCTAATCACTTGGCAAAAACTCAAAATAAAAGAAAATATAAAATACAGAATTAAACAAGACAAAAAATTAAAAGATTTATGATCAGAAATTTTAAATTGCAGTGTACGCACCTTTAGAACGTGTTGTTTATTCATCATGGTGTAAATGGACAAATTATGTATAAAGCGTATCAAAAGCAATATGCATTTACCCTCTTTAACTCTTTAACTTTTTTTTTGATCGTGTCTTATATGCAACTCCGTCAAATAGTTAGAACCCCTATCTCAATTATTTAACACCTATTGTTTTAATAGAGGTGTCGTCCAGAAAAACTGTTCTATGTCGATTGATAATTGGAATGTATTATTATTGGATTACTCTTCTTCAAAGAAGCAGATCTTTTGCAGGAGAATGCCAGCAACCTACAGTCCACCTCCTCAACCAAGACAATAGAACAGCCTTGTTCCATTACAGACATAAAAAATACAGGGTTTTTGGTCAACATTTAAGAAAAACATCCTTTTAGAGTTATTTATGTATTCTTAATTTTTGATGATGAAGAACTACTGTATATGATACAAAGGCTATCTGCTTTCAGATGTGACTAAAAATCTACTAAAATTAAGTTCGGATTCCAATGGCATATTCTGCTTTTGGATTGGCCCCAATTCCTATTTTCGTAGTAGTAGACCCAGCGGATATCCAAGTAAGTATAACCTAATCATAATGATTAAGTTTTTAGGTGTAATAATTTATTGATATTTAGTCACTGTTCACTATTTCTATACGGCAACTAATAATTAGAATGAAAACAGATGTATCTACATGTACTACAGACCTAGAGTTTTATTACGGTCCACCCTATTGACATTTTGAGAAGACAACTCAATACATTGTTTACTATTATATTTTTGCAAAGGAGTTAAATATTTGGTTATAGTAATACGGAAAAAATAATTTTTAGCATTACATTTAAAATCTAACATACAAAACGTTATAAAATTAAATGTAAGAATATCCTTAATTATATGTCATTAGAAATCGATCCCTTATTGAGTAAAATCAAATGCTCTAAAACCATGCTTATAAAATGATCACGTGAAACCAAATTCTGTCCACCCTTTTGCGGGTTTTTCCCTATTATATATAGACACACGTTTAAATAATACGACTATTAACTAAATCACTTGTTTTCAGGTTATTTTGAACAGCTCTAGTATGCTAGAGAAAGATAATATCTACTCCCTGCTCAAAGTGTGTTTGGGCAATAATATTCTTTCATCTCCAGGTGAGCATATTTTATTACTAACAAAACGTTACTTATATAATCTTACTATCTATAAATATATATTTAAATGAATACAGCAAAAAATTTAATATTTTAAAGTACCATACTCATGATATGAACTCAGTCACTATTTTCAGTTGTAAAGCAAAGCTACCGAGTTATACATTTTTATTTTACAAAATATTTACTACAATACCAGATAAATAATGGTCATTAGACCTGTTTTCTAAGAAATGTTACTGTTTAAAATTAAGTATGTGATTCCATTCTTCAAGCGCCGTATTAATTTTTATGTTTGAAATAGTAGTTCAGATATCTTTAAAAGGAAGAATAAACAGTGAAATGTATTGCTATTTTAGGCTACTAAAATTACATTTAAAATACATTTGTGCTACAGTTCACATCTGGAGGAAGTACCGGAGGCTGATGAACCCCGTGATGCATCCTTCTAATGTAGAGAACTTCCTTCCGGTCTTCAACGAAGTCGGTAGGAAGTTAACAGAACAGTTATCGGTCAGCTCCCCACCTTCAGATCGTACTGATGAGATTTTTGAAATGGCTGTGACTGCTAGCACAAGTAAGTATGTTAATTTTCGCAATGGAGATTGTATAGAAAATTAAATTATATTAAAAAAATAATTCAAACCAGCGTTAAAATACATTGCATTTGAAGAAATTATATTATTTTTTGAATACTTGTTGTTTATCCTATGCAAAATTGAAAGCCTAAGGGGCATAAAAGCAGTGTAAAAGTAATTAATCCTTTAATTTTAGATTATTTATAGTTTAATTATATTATTATGTAGATGATCATTGACCATTATAAAGATATTACCTTGTATATGCTGTAATATGACTAAGTGTTTAACAGAATAAGTATTAGCTGCAAATTCGTCAACAATGTTTATCCATAATTTTCTACACTTAACCCAGGCTCTGTTCAATGTCAAAAACCTGTCTAGAGTACAAACAGGAGCTTGTTAGTTTCGAGTAACGTTTATATTATCGGTCTATAAATAATAATTTACTATCGAATTTTTTTTACTTTGCACTTAATATAATTGACAATCACAACTTATCGGCACCGTAGATTACGAGATGTAAAGAGTTTCAAAGAAAACAATGAATTTCACCCAAAGAATCTTATCTCTAACTAAAAAAAAACCAACTTCATGTCCGGCTAAAAGATTATACCAATGAAAGAAACCTCCAACAACCAAATTCGTACATAAACCTTGACAATTTTAGGAGCAAAATATAGGGCCAAAAGCGGCTTGCCTTTAACCCTTCCTACTTCTGACAATCGTCTTCCTGTTCTATTGTTTCAAATAACATGATGCGGTGCCAAAGAAAGAGCCGACATCGTTTTTAGTGTTAGTATTCCACTTTCAACTGTGCCGGTGTGATGTCTGATCGTGTTTCTCGTGCTTATGACTTTTGCATGGGACATGCCTGGAGAAGAGTCCAAGCAGTTTTTGGGAATGTTTGAACCCTTTTTCTTTCCCTTCTTTTTCTTTTTATGTTCTTTATTTTTATATGGACTATTACCTCCTCCACCAGACGAAGATACAGATTAGAATCCTCGAAACGTTGTGTTACATCTGTTGTAGCCAAGGATGGCAAATGACCGAAATCAAGTTATCCTGATTCCTCTTGGTGAAAGAAAAATTTATAGAAGTCAAGAGCCGACGCACTTTTGAGTAAAACCCAGGCACGATAGTGAAATGTGTTGGGCCATACTCCTATACATTTCTATTAATATCTGGAGTGCTCCAAGGCTCAAATGTTTTACCGTTTTTATTAATCTTCTTTGTAAATTACATATATAATATAATTCTTACTAAATGCCTCGTGTTCGCTGATGAAGTTAAGATATTCCTCGAAGCAATCGATAGTTGACACTGTGTGTAATAATACTGTGAAGCCTTGCAGGATGCCTTATGTTCTATTGCAGCCTTAATTAATTTGAATGCAATGGAATACTATTTTAGAAGATGTACGATTCAGAATTATGTAAAACTTAGCACGCCCATTGACTTATACAAATCCATGTAGGACAAAATTGATAAATTTAAAGACCTTGGAGTACTAATGTCTTCAAGACCTTGGAATCATATTGCTTATGTGAGCAGAAGTGCCAATACACAGATGTGATTGTTATGCAAAGTGATTAAAAACTTCCTTCTTCTATCAATCCTGGTTAAACTTTGCAAAATCATAGTCCTACCGATTCTGGAGTACTGTTAAGTGACATAGTGTTACATATCAACGATATTCATGTTGCTATTCTTGATTTCTTCAATATTAGACTTTTGTTCTATTTGGGTTGGGTTTTTTAGTTATGTTTAACCTTGAAATGCCTGTAAATGTTTCAGTACCTCCCAAAGTCTACCACTGTTAGCAACGAGCAAAAGGATAGCGAGAGTGAAATAGAGATATTATATCCGTTATAATCTCCAATAATTGCTTTATATCGCTGCCACAAATTACATAGTTATTAATGCTTAGTTGATATAGTCGTAGAAATTATGTTATTTCTAAATAGGTTTTTACTATTATTTAATGCTTATATTTTTTATATTGTTATTAGTTATTTTATAAATGGTAATGTTTGGTTGGCTTAGATTTGTTACTATATATTTTATATATATACCTACAGCACTCTTTTAACAATACATTATTATATTAATATTTATGACACATATGATATAAATTACAGATGTTTATGTCAGCACGCCATCTAATGCTGAAAATGTTCATGTACAATGAGTTTGCCGTTGGAATAAATAAATGCGTCCCTCTGTCTGTCTATGCGATATCTACTACTTTCATTTCGTCGGTCCCTGAATGTGAAGTCTATAAGAGTAGTGGACTGTATCAAACAATAGAAGTGGAGGAGGGTGCACCCTTTCTCTGTAGAGGAGGTTGATTTGGCGATGACTAAAAACACTTGTGTTGTCATTAATTGTTTAAAAAGTTCAATATAAAATGAAATAATACTGACACTTTGGGTAAGTATGTCCGCGGTAAATAAGTGTACTATGTAGATGGATAGCGGAAAGGGAATCACCTATTTGATTTGATAATTAGAAGGCATTAGTTAGGCCGGGGCTGTGAAGATTGATTTGAAATTTATGAATGACTAGCTGTTTCCCGCGGCTTCGCACGCGTCTCTTAAGCTTTGCCCGTATATTTCTTTGCCTTCAAATAGTGTTTGGATATTTTAATATACGTAACTACTGTGTTGTAATTGCAGTTTATAATGTGCAGGCGCTTTGATAACTTTTATATCTTGCAGTACAGCCTGGTGGTTAGTTACATCAATGGGCATCGCGTATAAACCTTCTACATAGAAAAATACAAATTTTTCATAGTGATCGGTCCAATAGTTTCTGAGTCTATAAAGGACAAACACACAAACATTCATTTTTATATATTATGATTGCAGAAACAGTTTAAACAAAATTTGTCGTTTCTCTTAAGCTTACTCTATGCTTTAAAACTATAAGTGTAAAGAAATTTATATATAAATATATTTTTGTCGCATTATATATGTTTACAAAGAACAGCTGATTAAAAATTTGAAAAGACTCTTTCACTTAATAACATATGTTTGCTGCAATGCATTTCTTACGGGTATTTCTGTAACCAGTGGGGCGGAATCCTGAATCGGGAAAGGGATAAAAAGTATCCTATAACCTTCTACAGATCAAGACGAACAAATTAAAAAAAAAATTAGGCGAATCCGTCCAGCCGTTTGTGAGTGATGCTGTTACACACGAACAGTTTCATTTTTATATATATAGATATGATGTGGATAAAGTTGTTAAGAAAAATTGTAGGATTAGAGAAAATACTCGCCTTTGTTCCTCTTTCAGTCAGAACTGGTATAATCTCGTACTAAAACAGTAACTGCTGTTTTATATATATATATATATATATATATATATATATATATAATATTATATATATATATAATATATATATATAAAGGAAAAGAGCTGAAACCATTGAGTTGTATTCTAGTTAATTTCATTGTTTCCGCATTGTTTCAGAATCATTACTTTCAAGAAACCTCAAGATTGATAATTTAATGGATGGCAAATTTGCAATTCATAAGTAAGTTGGCTTTATAGTTTTTACTTTGCAACATGCAGTTTTAAAAGGAAACATTGTTTGTTTCAATTATTCTTAAACACGTACAAACTGTAACTAAATGACACACATTTCCTTCTGTTCTTAGTATTGGCAAGCTACTCATCTTACGGATATTCAAGTTTTGGTTACATATTGACTGGCTGTTTAAAGTGTTCTATGGGAAGGAGCTGAAAGAATCTTTAAAAAATTCGGGACCAATGTATGGACGTTATCAGTCAGGTATGTTGATTACAGGTGCTTAAAACTTAATTATAGGATACGGGGAAGAAAGCTTTCCACAATGGTCCCCAGAAATTCACTTCAATAAAAAAATCTTCATTTTAAACAATCGCTAAGTAAAAGTATAAGTAATGCACGATATTTCTTAATGATATACTTTTAAATAATGTCTTCTCATAATTAAATTTAATATATCAAAAATTGCGTATAAATACAGTAGAATTATTCAGTGTTAAGTGTCAGTTATGGCATCTATATAAATTATATATTGACACTAACTTTAAACGTATGTTTTATATATTTAAGCTTGTACCTTTCATCATTTTGAAACATTTTTTTTGGTCTCAAAAAGGAATCCATAGCAAAAAGTAGCTTATATAATACGCCTATACGTATATTGATTTGCATAATTATTTACAATGTTATATACATGTACATATTTTCGTCAAAATATGAACAAAAATTCACGTCAAGGAAACCAGTACACTGCCTTACCTACACTACAAGAGTTGACATCATGTTTCACATAAAACATTCTTACGATAATTATGCAGTACTTCCCGGGGCTAGATGAAACTAACAGTATATTAAATACGGTCGACAACATTTTGGAATCATCCCCCTTGACACACAATTTGTTTACAAAACACCGTAGAATTGTTTTAGTACAGACTCTAATCTGAAGAACCTTTTTAAGACCTAAATTATTCTCTAACCAATTTCCAAATTCAAATGCTAATAAAAGGCTTATAGTCTGCCATTCTTGAGAAGACAAGCATTGTGCTACACGCAACATTCTAAATCCATCTAAAACTTTAACAAATAGCGCAACTAGTAAAACATATCCAATTGAAATTACGTTAACTGTAAATCAAATAATGTGATTTATCAGTTGTCATTAAAATTTTTGTCCCTAAGACTATATTTGGTTTTAAGGACAAATCCCTTACATATTAGGAATTAATAACAAACTTTTTTCATCCAACAGACACGACAACGAATTAGTTTCACAACACGTATTGGCTCATACGAAAATATTTAATAACTGTTATTAATTAGGAGGGATTTGTAAAGTACCAGAAGATTCTACCAAAATCGAATTCGAAAATTTCAAACAAGCGTATCAATTACTCTAAGTAAAAAATTTCATTTTTGGTTTAAAAAAGAAATAATATTTTTTTAACAGTCAAATTAGTTTTAAACCAAAATTTACAGTCAAAGTTCTTTTAAGAATTTTCAATAAAAAAGCCAACAAAATTGTTTATATATTTTTCAGTTTTAAGGTGTTATAACGCACTTGATGTCATTTATAATGTCAATGTTAATATAAGACCACTTTCCTAAATTTTTTTATAACATACGAAGGAGTTAACAAAATTTAAAAGAAGATTAGATCATTTCAGCTGTCACTAAAAATTAATTGTATGTTTGCATTTATCCTTGGTTTTTATACACAATTTTACATCCTTTTTGAGAACGACATTATGTTAGAATTATTTAACGATTGTACGTAGTGATCTTTTAATTCTTGTGTGTACGTGTGTGTGTGTGTGTGTGTGTGTGTGTGTGTGTGTGTGTGTGTGTGTGTGTGTGTGTTTGTGTGTAATGTGTGTTTTCAGCATTATAAAACGTAAATGATTCTTATAGGAATGGAAAGAAGGAGCGACTATTAAAAAGGAAGTGATTCCAGGCGCAAATCAGGACATCGAACGTAAGTACATATTTTCCTGTTATTATACATATTTAGTAACAATATAAAAAAATGTATTACTATTTTGTTCCTTTGTAAGAAACAATTGTTCCTTTTGTTGATGACACCGTCCTGGTTTCTACTTATTGTATGTAAGAAGAGGCATACTGTCGCCGAACTTTGGATCTAGTTAGCACAATTCTCTAACTGTCAATAACACAAAGATGATAGGGTAAATATTATTGTACTTTTTTATACAAAATTCTAAATGGTCCAGGTCCAATACTCTTCATATTTCATTCCTGCAGCGATCCTCGGCCAACTGCCTTCAGCTGCGGCGTAGATGAACAATATATAAGTACATTGGTGTAATAACAGATAAAAGATTACCTTGGTTTCACACGTTCAATACATCAAAACTTTTTTTTATCCTATGCTCTATGCTTTCATGCAGTTTTCTCAGATATTGTGCGTGGATCACTTTAAGGATGTTTACTTGGCCTACGTCACGTGAGTGTAGCAGTACCACATCGTGACGTGGTAAGGTGTTTCTTCTGAGCTGTAGCCCAAGGAAACACTACGACATTATATGTTAAGGTTTTCATGTTCTCATCATTAAGCAAAAGTGTTATAAGATATACAGTCACATATTACAGAACAGTCAGTTTGTTAAAAGAAATGATATCAATGCAATTTAACAGAGTATGTGATGGAAGAATTGAACGTCCCAGAGATTTTCACCCAATCTGGGGGGTAAAGTATGACATAAATGGTAGCTTAAGATAATCAGGCAGTTCCCATAGAATCTTTTAGAAAGACCTTAAAAGATACACAAGTTTTCTTTACGTCTACCCTGACATTTCTATATATGGGTGTATTGGAACCAAAATTAAGTTGTAGGATATAAAACAAGGTACCAACCATGTGGTGCGTAACGTGCTTTTCTAAAGTTCTGTGCAACATATCAACCTTGCTGTTCTTAAAACAGATTTAAAATTTTTTCCAGCTCTTCACGTGATAAGCTTCGTGAAATCTCAGCTAATAACACGATCGTTCAACAAAACAGTGAATTTAATCAAACTGTAGTTTGGTGCTTAAAATGACAGAGCAGCATGGCCAAAGAAGCTACTACCAATTTTCACAGTAAGCCTTAATATGTGTTAGGTTTAGTCAATAATGACTAAATTTTACATGGATAAATTGTTAACTAACAGATTTTTCTTTGAGCACTTTCAAAATAAAGGAGATGAACATTCAGGATCAAAATTACACAGCAAAGCTCAGGCAGTAAAACCCGTCAATTACTTATCAGTAAATGTAAAATCGGAATGTATTGACCCTAAGGGATAGATTTTTTGCCCATTTTCGTTTTCTATAACATACATGAAGTAGTCACGTTGTTTCAGCACGAAAAAGTTGTGCAGTATGCGTGGACACGACTTTTCTTAAATACGCCTTTTTAAAGACCTTTGCGTCTGCATTGTGAGTGAATGGTACACGCTTTACGTCCGTTGGATAGCCGCATTGCCTACAATTGTAAATGTATTATATAAAGCTGGAAAATTACAAAATGTATTTCAAAACAGCTTGATAACATATTAAAGGTGCATAAGGTTTAACTAAAAAATTTAGTAAATAAAACTAAAGTGTCTTTATTAAATAAATTTTAATCATAATGTGTATGTATGTTTTATAAATTAACGGATTAACAATGGATTGGAGCTCCCAAGAGGCTGGAAATTAGCCATATGCTGAAAGCGTCTCGAAACTAGATGATGAATAATGAAGAAATCTTAGAAACTGGAACTTCCCAGATTCTAGACGCAACCATGTAACCGTGTGAAATCCTGTACAGTGAGAAGCATTAAAATCTAATTCAAAATTACTTAGCTCTACGATATAGTACACAACGTAGTGTAAAGATTTCTAAATGGCGAATGGCAAACATTAGGTGGGGCAATTTAGTATTAGAGTCCGTTGCACATAAAGAGTATATTCATATAATATGATTATTTACTCTAAAGAAGTTGTCTCTTTTTTTCCTAAAAAATAACAAATATACTAACATTTATGCACTTTAATTAACAAGAAATAACATATTTTTTACCAAATGTAGCGTTCTATGAAAATAATGTAATGATAGGTTAATACGTTTAATACGTTTAATTAATAAAGACTTGTTCACACAATCTCAACATAATAATACTTAGTAACTTATATGTAGATTTTATAATAACATACTTTTTATTAAATGATATAAATTTATATGTTAAGTCTAGGTATTAAAGTTGAGTTTACGTAGCAGCTATTTTTTTGATAAAGTATAACCTTAGTCAAATGGCAGGAGGTAACTTTTATGAATAATTTACTTATATAATGTAGTTTTCTACTACTGCCATGAATGCTTATTTAAAATGCCCACATAACTTTCAAAGCAAAATTATTATTATTATTTAATGGAATCATGATCTACCTATTTGTTGAAAGAAAGTTTGGTAGTAATAAAATTTGATATATTTTGATAATAGTAAAAAAATCAATTTTAGATCAAATTAATTAGTTTTCTAAAATTTAGATTTAAATATGTAGATTTAATCCATATCTGATGTTTGATTTTTAGGCTTGTCATAGCGTAAACTTGGTGGATGTAATGTTTGAAAAATCTGCCAATAATATCTGATGACCATGATTGGAAAGATGAATTTTTTAACTATGATAGTAACTGTAAGTATAAGCGTTACAATTTGTAGTCCAGTAAAGTAATTTAACTGATTTGTAACTTACTGATAAATGCGTATATTGTTTTCAGAATTATAAGCTTTATTTAACGATATAACTAGCTATGATGATACTATGCAAATTAGCCTTGTGAAATGATTATATTCTGGATTCTAGAAACCTCTTCTTGACTATGTACGAACACCTAGAATACATTAGTCATTTTTAAATGATCGGGAAATATTTATTCTGTTTTAGGCATCTGACACAATTTGTTTCTGCTCTGTCTTTTCTGCTTCTTACAATAGGACACCATCCTGAAGTACAGGTAACGCAAGGTGTTTATCATACATTATTATCAGCTTCACACATCTGATTTTATTATATATATATATTTCACTGATTTATTGTTATTGTTCACAGTTTTTGTTGAAGCACAACATTTTGAAGCTACAACAATTGTTTTTTAAATTATAATTTATTGTACCTATTAATATTCCATTTATTTTACATAGATATATAATATTTATATAATATATATAATATATTCACAGATTTATTTAAAATATATTTTACTAACATGGATGCAACCCCATTATGAGTGTGCGTTTTTTTTATTAATTAGATACATCTGTACATTTAAAATCTCAAATAATAATTTCTCTATAAGAAACGGGAGAATTTTGTCACATGCAAAAAGAAAGAATTTAACCTGTAGGGCAGCTTTAGTATCCATGGGGAAGATTATGTACACACACACGCGCGCACACACAGACATCTCCATATATATATATATATCAGAGTAGTAGTTGTTATCACAGACGGTAATTACCGTATTGACGAAGATACTAGAATTCGCCTCTTAGTTATTCAGAAGCCCATTTTGTTATAATTGATATCAACTTCAACATGTATCCATTACAAATTTATCCTTTCCAATTCCTCCAAATACAAAAAAAAACACTTTATTGAGCATAGAAAAATTGAAGAAGCTTTGAAGCTTCAAAAATTGTTTTAAATTAGAAGTTATTGTACCTATTAATATTCCATTTATTTTACATAGATATATAATATTTATTTTACTTAAATTAAATACTTATTGTACTGTTATTTTATTTTATTTCTCTTATAGAATGATACTTTCCTGAAGTTGTGTTTTCTTGATTTAGTTCGTCTGACCGTGTAGTAGTATATTTCTAGTTCAGCAGATGCCTTACGAGTCAATTTACCGAGACTGGCTATGAAAGTTTTGAGCAACTTTCTGCAGGTTTTCTTCGTTGCGAATTGATCGTTGACGATCACACTTCGGGCCATTAAAAACGCTTCCGGTGTTTTCAAATTTCATAATTTACCTCCGCATATACTGCCGTGTGGTATCGCGACACCTGGATATTTACCACTAAATTCTTCGTTATTATAGCAGTATTTTACGGTATATTAGCCTTCCACCACAACTGAAGGATATAAACTCGTTGTTGGGTTTTAAACATTTTACAAACAGACAAAACCAAATAACAAATGCAAAGAGCGTCATTTTACACTACCCACTGGAACAGACAACAATGAACTACTCTGTGTTCCTGCCACAGTAACATTGTAACCAATCTATATAAACAAAATATCCCAATTTATAGGGAAACTGCTATATGCGCCACCCTGTATATATGTAACATAAATTAACCACGAGTTTACTATATTAGATTACACTGTAGTCCTCATGTTTAGAACGTGGTATTAAAGAAGACCCCGAGAAGTAATTAGGGAAGTGCACCATGATAAAGCAGCCTTAATATATCAAATTACATTCTAGCTCTCATGTTTAGGATAGGATGTTCATGGAGATCGAGGAAGTAATGGGAGACCTGGACCGTGACGTTACCGCTGCCGACGTTAACGCCATGAAGTACCTGGACCAGGTCATTCAAGAAAGTATTAGGCTACATGGGTAACGTTGTTTTAATCATGAGAAGAGCCACAAATGATACTAAGATACGTAAGTCGATAATCTGTTCGTCAAAATAATTAAGTACTTTCTCATTTGTTGGTGGCCTGGGAAACCGAGTAAAAACACCTGTGGTTATAGTTCTGACTTATTAAATCATTAAGTGTTTTATTATTATAAATCCATATAACTATTTAAGAGTATATTAATCTTATTTATTGGAAAAGGCTCAAAAATTATCAGTTTGCTTTCCTAAAAATTGAATTATAGTATTTTGGACGTGTTATTCACAGTTCTGTAATTCTTTAGAGGTTAGTCAAACAACGTGTAGTATGAAGAGAAACACAAGCTAAATTCTGTTTCTCTTGATAATATCAACCGCATACTTCCACCGCGCATCTAACGTGCGTAGTCAGTAGTAGTACCAGCGACATGGAACTACGGCTGCATGTAGCGGGTCAGCCGAGTCGATCTTACTAAAGATTGACTCGGTGTGAAAAGTTCCACAGTTGGTGTGGAAACTTCCAGTGAAGTTCTCCACACCAACTGTGCCGTCAACGTGAACTGATAATGCTACTGTAATAACCGATTAAAATAATCTGGTAGTGCCTTAATTAACTGCACAGCAATCTAAATACTCCCCTGTCTAATGCTTCTTGACGTCTTTTGTCTTTATAGTGGGTTATTTCCTCCACGGCTATTGAAGGATGGTGGTAAAACCCGAAATTGTTTGTTTTACGGAGCATTTTCAATTCTAGGAAAACTGAACGTTTTTTGTAACTTGTTATAGTTTATGAAGTTGCTATTGTAGAATTTAAAAAAAGTGCCGTGGGTCACCTATGTTAATGAAGACCATCTTGAAATATAACTTCCTTATACCGGTTTTTTCATCTTTCAGCGCAGGAAATTTGGATGTTTCAAGTTTCGGTTGTTTTGATGAATAAGATTAGGCTTACTGTTTTGGAGGAAGAAAACAGGATTTCTCAGGACATTTGCCATTGTTCAGTGATACAATAAAGTTACACTACGTTTCGGGATCTGTAATCTGATCTCTTCTTCATTTATGTAACTAACATACCACAATAATTATTGGTTAAAATAACAAAATTATTTAACTGTTTTGTGCTTGACAGGCCCTCGGATCGTTTTTTATTCACAGTAATAACTTTAGCTTCAGGCCAGGCCGAAGTAACAATGCCACAACAGCTTCGGTTACCAAAACATATATTCGGTTTTCAGTCAAGGCAGTATGCTTCAGGCAGGGTTATTTTCTGATCTTAGTTGAGCATTCAATGTTGTGGACCATCACATTTACTTAAGCAAACTTTATTGAAAATGTTTTTAATTTGTTTCTGTTTGGGAGAGTTTAATTGTCCTCTACTAAAATCCTCCTCATACTAAAAGACATCTACGATAAAGGTTAGGATATAAAATTGTAACGGCTACTTTTAGTGACATGATTACGTTGTAAACGTAGACACAAAATTGAATTGTTTATAATTGTGGCGTTTGCCACTTTATTTTGTTGGCCGTTGGACGGGCCGGGAGCTGTTTCACTACAGCTGGTCGAGTCGTCTGTTTTTCCTGATGGTTTATCTCTTTCTAGATGTTTCTGTGGAATTCTGCCTATTTGATTGGTTTCTAGTTTTTTCAGGTTTTCTAGATATCTGGAATTAGGTTTCTTGCTCTCTTCTCTTCTGGCTTCCGTAGGGCGAAGACATCTTAGAGTTCCTGTGGTCGGAGTCTTTGATCAAAGCTGGCTGCCCGCTCCCTCGACGAACCGGCACGGTGTTTTTGGTGTTAATATCGTATGCCTACCTTCCAATCAACGTTTTCACGACCTCGTTTTTAATATTTAGGACCCCAGTCATTCCAAATTCAGTGTACGAAACTTTTCGTCGCATAATTCTGCCAATCATTGATTGATTTAATAATAATATTTATCTATTAACACTATGCTACAAATTTAAAAAACCGATTGTCAAGTTTTTAAAAATGTATTTTGTGTGGTTTCTATGTATTATCCATAGATAACTTTCTATGGCTTTACATTTACTAATATTACATAAAATTAATGAGCTTTCCGAAGTACTATCACACCACCACAGGTCACCAATAAATGAATAGGTAACATATGCTCATAAAACTAACATACATTATATATAGTATAATCATTTACTTTCTTAGTTATGCAATAACCCTGTATAAGCACAACTGTTACTATATAAATACTGTTTTTATTGTAGATAGCTGTACACTGCCAGCTGGTAGTCGGGTGTTGATCATGCTCCACGCTTTGGGTTGGAACAAAGAACGGTTCCCAAATCCCTGAACAGTTTCAGCCTGAACGGTTCTCTCCAGAACAGAAAAAACTGCGACATAACTACTCTTTTATTTCATTCAGCGCTGGCCCCCGCAACTGTATAGGTGAGCATCATCGTCATGACAAAGTTTTAATACACGTAAGGTTACATACATTCTTGTGTGGGAATATATTAGCACTCCTAATTCTGGTACGGTAATAGTTACGTGTAATTTTATAAATTTTAAAAAATGAACAATTGCAAAATGACAACTTGGTTGATATTGCAAAATATCAGTTTAAAATTTGAAATCTACGTATGCTATTTTAACATTTGCTAATGTAGTGTTGACTAGGAATAAACATTTGACCAATGGACCAGTGTTATTATGTGATGACCAGGCCGCTTCTTAACTTGAACAGATTTTTACTTGAAGGCAGACATTGATTTCCAGTCTTTATCCGTTCTAGCTAGATGTAATTCAGTATATCTCAGTTGGTTTCTGGAACGTTCCCGGATTTAGGGGCAACGGACTCGCTGCTGACTATTTGGTGATCAACGACTCAAAAAATCACATTATTGAGCCTGAACTGGCTTGTGGTATAAGCAAGTCATCTGCTTACCAAACCATTTGAAAATAGATCAACGATAAGCACTGTCATCGGTGCAGAGTTTCTGGTGGCCATCATTTGGCATGAAAACTCAAATATAGCCATTACAATAACATTCCTAAATGCCTAGTGAAGTTAAACAAAGGCCCTTTCCACGTGTCATTTCTACTGTTATTAGACGAACGTTTCGGGAAACAATTTCACAACTTAGGATTGCACACTAATCAAGATTTAAGCTTTAGACTATACAATAAACCGGAGGTGGTGGCCACCCAATGCATTATTTTGTACATGAGAGGCTTGTCGTTAAGAAAACCTATTTTTAATCTAACCCACAAAAAATGTTCATGAATTGCACGTTTAGCATTGGGCAGAATGTTATGGACCTCCTTGAAATGTACAGGGGGTAGGCAGGCCTACTAGTAAAAATTTGAGTGTGCCATATACACTCGTTGCGTTGAGAACTTAGAGTCTTTTATAACTTTTTAAACTAATCTATAATCTAATATTATCTAAGACCCTGAATACACAGAAATCTATGAAAATACCGACCACTTTTTCCACCATTGATCCACTATAATGACTCATGAAATTCAGAAAAGGATCTTTGGAGTTTTTTACCATCTACATAGACGTTAATGTCCTGAATGTGTTTACAGGGAAGGCATACGCGATGGTGATCCTGAAGACAACCCTGGTTCATATCGTGAGACGCCTGCGAGTGAAATCGCACACTAAAATGTCAGACATAGAGTACGGAGCTGAGGGTTGTAATGTACAGCAAGACTCCACTTCTGGTCACCTTCCAACCACGATAGTGACCGTTTTTATTTTAGTCCTCCTGTAGATTATACGAGTTTTTAAATAGGTTTATTTATTACTAACCTTAGCAGGAGCCCTCATGAATATTATTTTGTGCGTAAAACCTAAATATTAAATGTAGTGAGTAGTGTTCGCTGTTAGGTATTTAAAGAAAAATTTTAACTGCAAAAGTAATTTTTCAAACTTGAAGGCCATACATTAATAAGTAAATAAATTTATGATGTAATATGATGAAGCCCTACAAGTTTGTTAAACATAAGTAGGACTTATTAGGTACATATTAATTCATAAACAATAGCTGAGAGATTTAAAAAGTTAATAGGTTTTTAATAGGTTTATTTTAGGTTTTGCTGTATGAATAACATAAATAAATAAATATATAAATATATAATATATATAATATATAATATATATATATAAAACCTACGTCTCAAAAACCTCATTTGGTCAAAAAGTGTGAACGATCCTCTGTTTTAGATTTAACTTCTACATAAGATATTTTCAAGTGTCATTTTTTATATCGTGCCCCAAGAATATATAACCTCCAAGAAAATATATACAAACAAAAAAACTAACTTCGATTAAAAAGGCGTCTACTTTCGGCTCTTGTAATTTACTTTCTGTCTGAGATTTGTCGAGTGCTATAGACATAGTTTAAAATTTTTCCCCGTTAAAAGAAAATATCTAACCTACGCACGATTGAAAAGGTTCCAAAAGAGTGAGATTACGACAGATTAAATTTCACTCAGCTCTAATTTATTTACGATTTTCACAGATGAGTGTATGTTATTGCACTGTCCAAGAAAATAAACACATATGTGGGTTTTTCAGAATCAAACTTAGATTTTAAATTTCGTTTATATGAGGTCTGGTGCTTTATGTTATATGGATTTTTTACCCCTACAAAGAAAATATGTGCATAGGTAAGCTTAATAAGACTAACTTTAATCCAAATACATCTTACTTCCGTCCCTTGTATTCTGCTTCTGATATGAAAGGAAAACATTCATTTACTTTTCCTTTAACTTCAGTAAAACTGTAACAGAAACAACCAATTTTGATAATCTAATGTGCAAAATTATTCATAACTTTTTATCAAGGTGGGTTTTAGAACACCGTTTAAATGTTATTTTCAATGCATTATATGGTTTATTATTACTAGTCAAATTTTTAATTAAAAATTATATATTTACCTTGTCTTTGCAATCTGCAAAAACGAAACTGGTTCAATTACGGCATAAAACCTATAATATATATAAATGTGAAAAGCATAATAATATAATAAATGAATAAAAATGCCTTTATTACACGAGCGTATTTCCATTTTCAAATTGCTTTTCAAATTAACTCAGATCAATAAATACATAAATATACAAACACACAATAAATTACTACTGAAATATCACAACACAACCATAAAGCATTACACAAACAATCCTATTGCTAACTACCTATGGCTACAATGTTCCTTAAGTTTTAAGTTTGAAATTAGGAACAGATCTAATTTGTTTGAGGTTAATAGGGAGACCGTTGAACATGGTCGGACCGAAATAGTAAAAACCTTTTCCCCCAACGGGAAGTGGAGCAATCTACGTTGCCGTGTGCTGCGCTCAGACGTATCCTCCCGACGAAGGAGTCTCTCGCTGAGATACTCGGACTCCCCCGGTTGTTAGTGCCTTGTGGACCATGCAGCAGGTCCATCATTCTGCACACGTCCTGCATTGCGATGATATTAGAATCTTTTCGAGAAGGGGGCACGTGATCAAATTGACTGAGGCTAAAGATAAATCTTATGGGAGAATTTTGCAGCCGTTGAATTCTGCTAGCGTCCTCCTTTGTAATACTATTTCGGTATGCAGGATATCAGTAGTTAAATACAGATACAGTAAGTCCATTGACTGCATGATCTGCATCTTGGCGCAACTCTGGCAGTAGTGTTCGGTATCTGTGCAGCCCTTTCAAACGACCTACAACAACCCGCTGAACACTAAATGTTACGTGCTCATGAGAAGGTGAGATTTGCTGTCACTATTTTTCACTGCCAACCTCCCGCCGCCGAGCTCAACACTCACACCACGTTCACTGAGGGTCTGCATCAGAGCTTCTGGATCTGTGTGTGAAAGCACGTTACATTTGCATATGTTTAACTTTAGGCCATTTTTTTCTGAGACCAGTCAGAGATATTCAGCAGACCGGAATTTATTTGTAGGATAGCTGTGTTTGCAGCTTCATTATCATAGGACAAATGTAAACTGGCAGTCGTCTGCGTAAAGGTGATCTGTGCAGTGTCTTTACACACATCGGTAGATCAGACGTGTACAGGTTAAACAATATTGGACCCAAGCAACTACCTTGAGGCACGCCCCTTCGCATTGTGAAAAGGGGACTGGAAAACTCATTTCCCCAATTTTGTAACCTGCAGTCGTTCTTGGAGATAAGATTTCAACCAATTTCGAACGCCTTGATCAAACCCAATATTAATTCAATTTTTCAATCAATAATTCGTGGTTTATAGAGTCGAAGGCTTGTGAATAATCCAAAAGAAAACCAAAGAACTATATTATTCCTCTGTCCTTTAGCTCTAAAATAAAATCCTCAAACAAATTCACCAAAGCTGTAGGTGCTGTGATTTTGGCGAAACCAGACTGAAGTTTTGGCATAATATTCTCTGATATTATTAACTGACTCATCTGTTTCATAACAATGTTTTCAATTATTTTAGACATTGCAAGGCAAAACAGAAATTGGTTCTTACATTCTGCACAGTAGATGGGGGTGTGACTTTCGGTAAAGGGTGTACAGTACTCATCTTCCAATTGGTATGGAAGCTTTGAGTGTCCAAACTCCAATTTACTAAATGGGTTACTTTTTAGGGCATAGAAGCTAGCTGTTTTTATCATTTTGAATTATATTTGGTCGCAGCCTACTGCATCTGATTTTATGCTATTCATAGTAAGCATAACCTCGTCTTTCGGACACCCTACTAAACCTAAATTTGTCATTATTTTCTTTGAAAGAGTTTGATTTGTAAAACCTCAATAATTCATCATCAACCATTCCATTGTCCCCATATCAGCAAAATAATGTATTAGCTTCTTTAATTTCAATGTTAGATGGAATGTTTGATGATTTTCCTTTCTTAATAACATTGCCTCTTTTAAGGCAATTTCAAAACTCTTTTGGTAGAGGTATTTTTCAAAAATATTCTGTGCAATGAAATTTTTTTCGCCTTCCTTATCAAACCGTTTAGAGTCTGTTTTCTTACATGTCAATAGTTTTTCTAGTCTGTACGGTCAACCACTTGCACTTTAAATCTTCTTTAAAATTTTTTTTTATTGGTTAGTTGCTTTATTTGGTCAGTTCGCACACGGAGCTCTTTGCTTTGTCACCCCTTTACATACTACTGGGGCCAGTTCATCATATACAGACTTGATATGGCTTGTGATGAATTTCTCCACCTCATCCACCATCTTTAATTGAATAAGCTTAATCCCAGTTAATTTCTGACATACGAAGTAACTGCTAAATCAGGGCCAAACCTAGAAAAAATTCCTGTAAAGTAATGAATTTTGGAGTATTCATCTTAGACCATCTGGTTTGTTTGTTTTATTTTCACTGAACTACTCAATCAACTGTTCTGATATTTTACGGTGGCCATTTTTATGGCTCCTGGGATGAATATAAGCTTGTTTTCATTTAAAAAATACCTCCGGGATACACCCGCCGGCCTTTAAATTAGCAAAAAATCCCATAATTTGTCTCTTAATTGTGTAATATGAAATAAATGATCCTGGTCAAATATAACCAACTTTTCTCTGTAAGCTTTGTTTATTATTTTAAATTTTCTTTAAATTTTATAGTGAGTGAGAACGTATAAGGAATAACCACTCTTTTCAACCATTAGGTAAGTACTTATGTACCTTACAAAATGTCCTAGAACATAAGATGGTCAGAATTTAGACTTCGAAGACTCAGTTTTGTAGCCATCGGCAAGAACTATGTTAGATGAAAGTTTGCTGGACTGTGGTCTTAAACCAATGTAACAATTCCAGTTTTAATAAATCTGAAATATTAAAAATATTTTTCAGTTTAAAAACGAAACAAAAACTAGTGTCGTTGTTGGTGGACTTTTTTTTATAAAATATGAAGTATTAGATTCTAAAAGACAGTTTTCCCCGCGACATCTCCACAAGACTGGAACAAAACTACAACCAAAAAAGAAAGACGTGTAGCAGATCTTTTATATAATATAAAGTGATTATTAGAAAGAATAAACAACAGTTATAAAAAATGTATATAAACATAACAATTTTATGGACTAAAATCATAAATAATTTTTCTAAAAATGTTATAAACAAATATATTTAAGTAATTGAAAATTTTATCAATATAGAGATTCATTAAAACCTTTAATCACCCAAGATATCGAATCCCACAATAGGAATTTATATATTCTAGTTTTAACATATAATATATATATATACATACACACATATATATATATATATATATATAATATTATATATACATACATATATATAATATATATACTTAACTAAAACTATATTAAATAAAAATGGCCTTTACTATACACTCGGTGGTCATATTTTCTTAATCGTGCCAATAACGCATAACCAACATTGGTGACGTAAATATAGTTACATAAAACCAAAAGTGCTCATACTTCATACATACAAGTGCGAAGCTTCGGAAATTCCGTGTGAAACTGTGGATAACTAACTGCTACTACTCTTTTTAAATACTTTTATATTTCATATTAGTATTTTGAGGTTTCAAATTGATTTTGTCAAATACATGAAAACACAGGTACGATAATAGAAATAAATTACATTGCCAAATATGAAGGCGTAAATACGTGCTTGAAGTAAGAGTTGCAGCCAGGTAATTTATGGGACTTGATAAGGTTACCCACCTTCGTAATTGTTTGTTTAAAATATTTAGATTCATTCATAAACATATTGAAAACGAAAATTAATGAGAATTTAGAAAACTGTCATTAATTATTTCGTCTATATAATCTCCGTGAAATATATTTGACGTTATACCCGAATAAGAAATAAGCAACCCCTTTTGCTAGGAAGAACCCTTAACACTTGGGGGAACTTAGCATCCTACAGTCATCTCCCACAGAGTAGACCTATCTATCTACTGTTGCACCCCCAGAATCTCGCCGTTTGCTGTTAGTAATGTGCAGCTCCTTAGGCATCCATATAGTTTTCCAGATTTAATTGACACAACGGATTTTGCTGTATCGTTCTTAATCACGTCATATGATAAAAATTTCTCTCAGAAACAACAAAAAACATAACAAATCACATTTGCAACAGCATTTTGAAAATCCATATTGATAATTATGTTGGGTTTTCTTGAACCAGAAAATATCTGTCAAACTCTTTGTTGTATCAATGACATTCATGGGTCTATTTGATATAATAATTCTTTTGGGATTGTAATACGTTTCCATATTTTTGTAGTAAACTTACTTAAAATCTTGATACATCTGATACATCATTCTGAAAAGACCTCCGGAAATTTTTTAAAATTTTGGAATTCATCTGGATAATAAGAACCATTCAATTTTACTTTAATAGTTTTTACATTAAAACTATCAAACTTTGAAAGAATTGTTTTCTTGATTATTCTGTCTATCTGTTTGAAAACCAACAATAATGATTTTGGGATTGAAAATATTTGTACAAATATTTGCGATATTGTGTGGCCGGTTGCCCTCAGTGGGGGTTAGACTCAATTTGTTTCCTCTCAAACAGGTTGAGAAAGTTTCAAAGTGTATCAAAAACCTAACAAAACACCTTTCACATACCTTAAAAATTAAGAGAGGGAAACAAAAGTAAACAAAAAATTAATTAAAAGCAAGAGCAACTAGTACCGTAGAAGTGCAAAAAAAATATTTGGTCCAAGGCGTATAGCAGTCGCTACAGGTTACTACAGAAAACTCAACAAGGCCCAAGTGAAAAAGACACAAGTCTATAAGGTAAACTATCCCTTTAAACTGGTATAAAATTTAGAACACCCCAAAAAAAATCTCTTTTGAGACCATGACTCCAAAAAAAAACCCAGTGACAGTTTATAAATTTAGAAGCAAAGACCAAAGGAAAAAAAATTTAACCACTTAAGGCTTAAAATAGGCTAAACTGAAAATTAGGTAAGTTATAAACTACCCGAAGTTGAAGCTGACAATCAATAAATCCAAAGAGTCCACTAGGATTTGGTATTTTTTTAATAAAGTTTTTCTTTTTTTTTTTAACCTAATAATTTTTTAACTAACAGTTAACCCTCAAGGTGGCAAACTATAGTTTTAAAAGTTTTTGCAAAATGAAGGATGTTTTAAAACATTTTTGAAAGAAAAGTTTAACTTTGTAAGTAAGTAAACCAATATAGTATGTCAGCACGATCAAATCCAACCCCAAGGTGCAACTTGCCCTGAACATTCAAATAGCATAGGCCTACATAAAGTTTGACATATTTCTAAGTCAGAAAAATTATCAGATAAAATTTTTAACAGTAACACTTCACTTACCTTGTGTGTAGACTAACGTTTAACTAACAATACTTTGTAAGACTTGAACAAATTCAACACAGTAGACAAAAAATCATCATTATAGTGCTATTAAAAATTTAAAACTCTCTATTAACTTATTACAAGTACAAAATGGTGTAACCGTTGGAGAGAATAAAATAAATAACTAAAAAAATCAGGTATGAATAACATCAATATAATTGCATTTGGGAAACTAAGGGGTTTGGTGTGGAGAGGTTTGGAAATTGTAATTACTCAGAAGAGGTGAAAGGCTTTAAAAGGGAAAATGCAATTTATTAATAAAAAAAAACAAGGAAACTATTAAATAGTAACCAAAAGCTAAAAAAAACTTTAAAAAACAAAAGGTAGGCTATTCATACGCGGCAGTACAATAAGTGGAGCCTACCAACTGCATCTGCCCTTCGCTTCGACTAATCTGAGCCAATGCTAATTTAATAACACCAAAAGGTGCTAGCTAAGTTTAAAAGTACAAATAATTAAAGTACAAGGTTTGGTTAAAGCAAGAGGCTACACTGTAGGTGGTATTAAAAGATAGGTTAATGAAGTAAACTTTGGTCAGAAAAAAAAAATTATTAATTTGGTTTTAAAGTAAATTTTACGCTTGGAAAATATCAACCAATTACCTATGCTGATTATTTAGTGAGAACAAAAATTACCAAAGTTTATGAAATGACTGCAACTCAACATTTTGAATTATTATATAACTAGGCTTAGGTAGCAGTTGGTTGCAAGAACTGCTTGGGGCCTCAGACCTGCACATTAGAAAACATGCTACTGCGAAAAAGTTTTACATTTTGTAGTAAAAAAGACAGTTTCTTAAAAGGGAAAAATTTTAGAAAACTAAAAAAAATTTAGAAAACGTCTACCCCCTTAAAAAAACTTAAAACTAGGACTTAGCTCTCATAGTTTGTGTAGAATTTCTTCCTGCTCCCACCGGCAAGCCTAGCCTTCCATTTCAAACCACGATCTGTCTACCCAATTTGCAACTAAAATTCGTACACTGAATTTGGAACGTCTGGGTCCTAAATATTAAACGAGGTCGTGAAACGTTGATATGGAAGGTAGGCATACGATATTAACACCAAAACAACCAGGTGGGCCGGGTTTCGGCGAGGGAGCGGGCAACCAGCTTTTGATGTAAAGGGACTTCCGACCAAAGGGAACTCTAAGACGTCCTCCGCCCTCGCCCTACGGAAGCCTGAAGAGAAGAGGCAAAGAAACCTACATCCAGATTTCTAGAAGCTCTGATGAACACCATGAAACCAAACAAAAACAGGCAGAAATACCCACAGAAAACGTGTAGAAATAGAGATATAACCAACTGGAAAAAACAGACAGACTCGACCATGCTGGTAGAGAAACTGCATGCCGGCCCTACCAAATGGCCAACACAAAATAAAGTGGCAAAAACGCCACAATTGAATGAATTAATTTGTTCCAGGTATACCTTTTTTTGCTCAACTACATTTGCCAATCTAGAAATGTTACAAATAATTAATCTTTTGACTTTATCAATCATCGGAACACTAAATGAAAAAGACACCGTTAATTGTAATTTTTTTCCATCAACTGGCATATCATATTCCAGTTTTTTGATTTTTAAATATACGCTGTCATCGTTTCTTGAGCTCTTATGAAACTAACTTGTAAAAATCCAACTTTTACAGATTGGAAAATTTACATTCTTCAAAGAAACCTAGGCCGAAATTGGTGCTAAATCATCCGTCCCGCATTCAAATTGTCCAAAATTTTAATGAAATGACTTGATATCAAAAACTCTTTGGTGAATAATACATCACTTTTGTGAATAAAAGAGATTTGTTTCTTTAATAGTACCATTAATTGGCCTACGTAATTTTTCAATTTCTTGTATAACATTTCTTGTGTTTATTTACTGCAAACTTTAGATTAATAAATAACGGCACGAAATTATCAATCAATCTGGACATCATTTGGTTCCAAGATAATGCTTTGACCATCTTGTTTTTTGTTAAAGAGTTTCCAGAAATATAAAACTGGAAGTTAGACGCGAGCAAAAAATTATCTCTAAAATCAGATAATAAAACTCAGTTTCTTTTATTCGTTTCATTTCAAATGTTGTTTACTAAGTTGGATAGAAACTTTTTAAAACTCTCCTCAATATCGCCCTGAATACTTTTTGTAGTCCCGCCATTTACTAAAGAAAACTATTATAAAATTTTCTTTAACGAAATTTTTACAATATCATGGTATAAGAAAAAATACTTTTTTTCATTTGTTTTAAAAGTGCCGTTTTTAATAAGAAATTGTCATTCAATTTTAGTCATTTATTATTGATCTACCTTCTGTCATATTCGGGAAATTTTTCCTGCCTTTAAAATGTTGGAATTTCGTCGGCCACAAATATTTCAATAACATTTTGCACAGGTATAATAACCGCTTTTCTATAATATGTGTTTGTCCAGATCAACTGAATCTTTATAATTCTTCCAAAAACCCTGTGTTCAAATGCTGATTAAAGGCAATATAAAATCAGACCATGGTGTTCTTTTGAATTGATAATTTTATCATTTTCTCTACTGGAATTACACTGAGGAACAAATCTTGATAATTTTTTGTAACGATGTATACCAAATTTAACTTTTTCAGTGTACCAATCGCATCATATCTTCAGATATTTCATACTATTTGGAGAAATATTATCCCAAATTGTTCTTTTTTCAAATCTCTTTCGTGTTGCATTATAAAAAAGATCTAAAGCTTGTGTAATGTCCATGCCATTTCTCAATTTATTAGGATAAAACCTAAGTTTTTATAAACGTGGGCTCTTTTTAGTGATACCTTCAGCACATTTTCCACGAAATTCTCGTTAACTCCATTGATGTTTTGGCATAAAGTTGTTTTATATCCAATTTGTTGCTGTTTTTGCCTTACACTTACCTCATCTCAATATATGAAGTGCCATTTATAGTAAGGAAATTTAGCTCATCTTTAAACCATCTAATCCATTAAATCTGTTTATCAATATTTCAATAGTTTTATTAACATTCCTGTTTAAATTTATTGAAAATTATCGGTTATATTTCTCAAAATGATTATTTGATGAGTAGGCACGTATTCTAATTAAGAAGTTCGTTATTTCTTTGAAAGGGTTTTCATGAAATTATCATCTTGCGAAACGTATAGAGAATCATGCTCAATTTTTATAACATTTTTCGTTAATTTCAATTACAATTTTCTATAGATCTTTTAATTTTCGGGCGGCTTCTAATGTTTTCCAATAGGAATTCAGTTGTTGTAAAATCTTTAATATGTCGTTTTATATGATTCCCCATACATTTATTTGGTTTCATAAGTTACATCAAAAAACATTTTAATATGATCTATACTAATTGCTCTTTTACGATACACTTCAAAACCACGGGGAAGAATATCCTTACTAACAACCGATAATTCGTCATCTCTTAAAATATAAATGCATTTTTAACATTCGGAACTCAGTTAAACTCAACCAATATCAAAGTTCTTTCTGATGATTATTAGAGTTTTCAATAATATTGTTCTTTAATAACAACATCAAGGTTTTAATCAATACTAGGTCGGACACCAACAATTATTATTTTATTAACCATAACTAAACTAATTCTTTGTTCAACTTTTGATCGCAACAGTATCGACGTTTTTTGATATGAGATATTAAATTATTAAAAAAGGTTTCGTTTGCATTCCAGTATCAAAATCTTTTTCCATCTTATACAATATTTCTTTTCAACTCACACCTTTTAAATCCTCTATTTTCAATCATTAAAAACACCTGAATCTGGAATGAAAGGTTTTGTAATAAATCTTTAATCTTTATTATCCTAACTCATGTTCACGAAACTATCAAAAATTTAAATTATTAATTTTAACTTCGAATAAACTTCAATCTCATATTTTGAATATTTTCAGAGATAATCTGTTGATCCCAAACACAAATCACAAATATTTTGCTAATCCATATTTATTTAAGTTATTAATTTGTTCACGAACTTCTTTGTTTTTAAAATCTTTACCATATATTCAATTAACATACAAAACAAAAAACAAGTACAGTAGAATGCCACATCATTTCATTTTAGTAGACGCTTGATTTTTTTTCTAATATTTGATCCAATTCTAATAGGCGGTTTGTCCTCAATATCCTGTCTATATGAATACCAAAATAAAATGCATTTTTATAATAAACAAATGCAAATGCGTTCCACGTTCCCATAATCTACGTTTTAAATTCAAAAATTCCACATTTAAAATTTCCCTTAATGTTTTCAGAGTATATGTATCACGCATAAAATATTTTCCCTCTAAAATGTTTAATGTTATTTTAATGATTTATCTCTGCACTCTCCGAATGTTAATGGGCTTGATTTTAAATTTATTTTAAGGTTTTGATTTCACGTAACTTGAAAGTTATTTCGTCTAATATCCACCCTGTAACCCTGTAACATATTCTAACGCTTTATCTAACCAATTTAAAAATGTTTTTCTAGACAATAGGAATCACGTCTTTTTTTAGCAATTGTGAAGCAGCTTTTTTCTAAACATATGGAACAACATTTTTAAAACTAACGTGGACTGATTTTCTCTCCAAAATCTAATAAATCTTTGAAAAGGCCACTATTTTTAAGTTCTTTTAACTGATTTATACAAAAATTCACACATCCATTTAATCGTTTTTCTTGCGTGTTTTCCTGAGTTTATTGTATTGTCTATTCGTTAAAAATAATTTTATTCTTCACCATTTTTTTATTTTGATACTAATTTTAAATTGAATACCCAACAGTTATATTTTCTTTTTAAAGGCAGAATTTATTATTTTTTTCTTTTCTGGTTAGTACTAAAACTTTACGTTCACAGAGATTATTTCTCCATTTGGGTAGTTAAAATTTTCAAGTTCTCTCTCTCCATCCTAGTATTTCTCTTAGAAAAATTGTGCTTGTTGGAATTGGCGCTCAAAATCTCTTACCCTATACACTAGCAGCATCTTGCTGATAAAAATCGAATCCCATGCGGGCCTTGTCGTTGTAATACTTTGATACTGCAATATGGTCTGGAGATTTGTGTCTATGTTTTGCATAATTAAATATCGTGTTTCCTCCGCAGCTTGATTTAATTCTATTTTATACCGGGAATCTCCTCATTATAGTCTTTTTTTTCAAGCTTTTGTCTCATGCCCCCCAGTTATTGAAAAGCCTTTGGTACGTGGAAAATTCTGAAGGTAAATTGTTGATAAAATCGTTTAACAAGACTCCTCTAACCTAAACATTGGAGAGAACTTATTTGTGGCACGAGATTCGTTTCTAAATAATTTAATCCCATCATGTTTTTTCAGTCAAATTCATCACATTTGTTCTGATATAAAACCCCTTTTATATCGCTTTCTTTTTTATTAAACAAATTGTGTTATTTTCAGCCTTTTTCTTTTTCTTGAGCATAAAATGTAATTAATAATTCCATCCAAGTTTTGTCAAAGCATCGATATATCTAGTATTCAATTGTTATTATCCACTGTATTTTTCTATCTTTGTTCCCAAATTGGTTTTAAAACAATATTTATATTTTTTACCTCTACTTGATTTAGGGGCACACTTTGTTGTAATTTTTTTGAGTGGATGCATAATTTTTGTAAATGGCCTCGGATTTTCATAAAATTTCAGTATACATTTGGCAAATCTTTAGTTTTAGAAATATTAACATCATCTTTAGGGGAACACTCAATTGTCTTTAAATAATCTCCATAAACCTCTAGTTTCCTTTATATGTTTTTATCTTCATAATTATTTTATCATTATGTTTCAAAATTCAACAGTGGGTCGTGTAAAATTTTCCAATTATAAAAACTTTATATTTTCCTAATCCCTAATACAAACCAAAAAACCCAAACTTATCAATTCCTTTGCTCTAGGAAGAAATGTTTTAAACCCAATTTCACCAATCACTCAATTATTATAATCACATGTTACAGGACTATATTAATTCAACTTATTATAGATTCTTTCAATGTTTTCTAGGTCTAAATGGTGTTGAAGATCGGTAATTTGTTGGGCATTCCAAAACTTTTCAGATTCAGGAATCGAAATATCGGGCAAACTGTTGTACAACTGGAACCAAATTCCATTCAAATTTTGATTAATCACTTAAAACGTTTTTCAATTTTGCCTTCAACATTTTTTTTGCAAAAAGTTACAGGTAGATTAATTTTTTAAAAATAAATTCAATGTTTCTTTTTCATCAAATTCTAATTTTTTGTTTAAATGCTTTGATTAATTTTCTTTTCGATTTTTAATTTTTGTTTCTTCAGAAGTTACGTTCGCTATTTTTTATAGAAAGATTTTGAAAACGTGAACGTGTAACGTGGGAACGTGAAAACGTGAACGTGAACGTGAAATGTTGAAAACGTGACCGTTGAAACCGTGAAAACTAAACGTAGAACGTGGACCGTAAAAACGTGAAATTTAAACTGTGAATGCGGAAGGTGAAAAAAAACATGGACGAGCAACTAGCCACAGATTTGTCGTTTTTTTGTTAATTTCATAATGTAAATAAAAATTAAAAGACAATGTAAAAATAATTGTTGACAAATAATATTTATCCAGCAGACCCCCTAGAACACTATTTTATTATTAAAAATGTATTCAAATATTTAGCATTTTTAGGCTTCAAGGTTAGATTAATTATTAAAAATCCATAGTCTTCTTTTCAAAATTTTATCACATAACTCATTAAATTGATCAAAAAGCATATCACACCTAACATAATTATTGTACAATTTTTTCAGTATAGTGATTATCTTGTTTTAAAAAAAAACACACAAAACATTCAAATTATTTCTATAACTTGTTTATCAACCTTCGAAAAGCTATTGAGTGAGATATAGAACAAGAGATATTTTATGGTCGAGACGTTACAGAAATATTCTCTGACAAAGTCTTCATTTTCTAAAATACAGTTCATCAAGTCATATAGCTTTGGACTAGAATTACAAGAGGGGTAAACTACAATGTAAAGTTTTTCAAACTGAATTGTCGCGTTAACTGTCACAGGATATTAGAACTAACTATGACGCTTAATATGGCGAAACGTAATCTATCGTAATTAAGTAAATAGTGTAGAATATGTCTAGTTCTGTACAATTTGCCAAGACAAAATTATTACGTGAACACTATTAATAACCACTCAATATAATTATTCATTCACTCTAGAAAAATGATCGGGCTTGAAGGAAAGAAATGAATAAACATTTAGCGGATAGGCTCTTGTAGTTTGAGTTGCCGTATCAAAATAGTGAACAGTGAATAGATAATCAATAAATCACTATACCTAAAACTTAATCATTATATTTAAAGTTATGCTTACTTGGATATCGAATGGATCTACTACTACGAAAATAGTGAATGGGGCTGTAAGGTTTGTAAGGTTGGTTTTAGATTAAAGGTTGTAAAATATTATAATATATTACGATCAAGAGCTGTTATGTGAGAGGATTTAAACATAGGTTCGATTGGCAATACAACACCCTGAAATGAAACAACACATATTTTATTTGTAATTAGCATCTCATTAAAGCATTATAAGAGCATCTCATAAAGATCATTATTATTGATTAACATTTTATATAACTAATGGTTATCATCGACCCCAACATATTGAACACAAAACTTAAATAGCAATTAAATGTTTAATATTAAATTATTTCATATAAAAATTTATGTTTAATTTATTTAACTATAATATTAGAAATTTTTGTAGTGTTGCAATAAATATGTGTTCATGAACTAACGTGAGAAACCTTTCCCCCCTCTCCGCTTTTAAAATAATTCTACAACATTTACATAAATTTTAAATGATCAAAACAAATGATTGACTTTTCCAAATTGAGAAAAATGTAAATAAAATATATAAATAAGAAAATTATGAATTTCAATATTAAACTATTCATTTGATTACTACAATATCATAATCTTTTCTTTTCATTACTTTTAAGTACAGGTACCTTGAAATTTGTTAATGGAAGCGTATTAAAATGATTAATGAACCCTGATATGTAATACTCACGTTCCCTAGAATTTAAATACAAGATTTTCTTATTTTATACAAGACTTACATTATGGTTCCACTTGACACTTGATACGCCCAAAATGATTTTTCCCCAGCACACGAACACAAATGCACCTGGCACGTCCCGAACGTCGCTTTTTGGAAACCCGTCCCCCGAGACGTCCTCCTCTCCCTCGTTGTGGTGGTTTTTGATGTTGTTTGCACCGCCAGCTCTCCAATGACCACGCCTATGCCAAATCTCTGCATCAAAATTTTGGGGAGTACCAAATTTTACGTATTAGCATGGCTGTCCCCCTGACATCGTCGCATGATTTTCAGAAATAAGCATTTCCGCTGCTTAAACAAGCATTTCCTGTTTGTTCATCATCGGTGTCTGGGCAGATGTGCGTATCCACTTACATCCGGAGGAGATGTTTGTCTCGAATTGTAATACAAGACTTCCTTTCCAGCAACTATCTATAAATTGATTCTAAAATTTTGTTATATACTAATAAATTATGTAGGTCTTAACAGGGCCTATCCAAAAGCAAAATATGCCATTGGCATCCTGAACTGATTTTCAGTAGATTTTTTCGTCACCACCTGAAATTAGATAGAATAGAAATTTGTTTCATATACAGCAATTATTCAACAACGGAACAAAAATGTATGAGATATAAATAAACCGTAATAGGATGTTTTTTTTCTTAAGTAATGACCAAAACCATTGTAGTTTTTCTAAATAATTTGGAGACATTTGACTAGGTCTGGGTTAAAATAGTGGGGTCCTAATCTTTCTCAAACCGAGACATCCCCCTGTAAATACTTTAATCTCATAATGCTTAATAACAGGTTTTTTGTAAAGTTAAAAAAAATAATCTTTTTTGGCGGAGTCTAAATTTAAAAAGAAAATTATGCCACAATAAAAGAACTTTAATGTGATTTATAATCTCATGAATTTGTGATTAGATACACAATGTGACAGTGGATTAGACACAATAATATAATCGTTTGTGCCAGAACCCTTTCGGGCCCCTTTCCTGCATAACTATACTGAATACACTATTTTTAAAATTTGATTCCTTAAGAATGACACAATACCTTAATAACCAAGGCACCTTTTCCTAAGTTGGCATCTATGGTTTTGCATATGGATCTTTTCTGGCCAATTCTTGAATTATCTTTCAACGTTTCATGCATGTTCTACTTCATCCAGATTCCTAGGAGTAGTCTTCAGGTACATAAAATACTATGATGTTTTATTTTACTCAGCAGATTCCATCTGGAAGTCTTCGAGTTTCATCGCAATAAATATATCTTTTTTACGGCCAAACTATTAAATGAATCTGATGTTACCAGCCTCCCTACCTCTCAACTCAAACCCCAAACAATAATAGGTTAATTATAGCTCCCGTATGATATATAACATTTAATAAAATTACCAGATGAATTATCACCAAAGAAGAGGAGAGCGTTTGCCGTGATGGGCAGGGTGGGGAGACACGGTAGTTTGGCAGCGGTGGTGGCAAAACATGCCTGTTACTCCCATCTGAACCCCAAGTACTTTGTCAACAGGAGTAGACAGACAGCGTACAGTAGAAACGCAAGAGAACTAGAACTGACATTGCCGAGACTGTGCTGGTGTCCAGGCTGCTAGGGAGTATGAACAAAATATATTTGAATTACTAAGTGCACCGATAACACAGGTCCCTAACTGAAACAATATATACTTTTACCTTCCCCCCTGAGACAGAAGACCGAGACAATAGAACGTCTTTTGGTCACCACCGACACCTTGGTTCAACGTAGTCCGCCGTACTGTGTGTATCTGCCTCCACTTATATCTTAGCTTGCCTTATGATTTCTTAGGCAACATAACAGCCTGTTTACATAAATATTTTAATTAAAATGCCCTTTTCTGTAATAATGTAACTAACCGAGATATTGGGGTTAAATGTAAGTATTGTGCCAGCTCTAAATGGTTTCGTCACTGGTACTGAATCAAAGATATTGTAGAATATAAAATACTATCTAAAAAGTAAATGATTGGATATTCAGATTTCAAGATTTTTTATTCATAAATGCAAAATAAATATTTAAATTACAAGTCAAATACCTAAGATCTAAGATTGGAGGGGATGACTGATTGCTAGCAGACACGTGTGCAAGTCGGCTCAACATTTTTTATTTTTTTTCAACTTGGTATTTTTCTGACAGTTTTTGTTTGAAAGTGGTGCCATTACACGGGTAAAAAATAAGAATTTTTTTATCGATCTTGAAAACTTTTTTAATATCGTTGTGATAGTGAGAAATTCGCTTATCAGTGCAATATTTCATGTACCGATCGCCGCCGCAGCTCATGTCCGGATCTAAAAGTGAGCCTGACCCATTATCTGGCGTGAAACTGATAACAACAACGGTCCGAGCGGCTCGTTATCTGTGAAATATCAGACCACAGCTGCTCTACAACATTCAACAATGCCTGCCACTGGGACTGACAAGGCCGGCCAGAGGTTGACGCGAATGTTCATCGCCTACCTCGTCGGCAAGCGCCTTTCGTCTGGCGACGACTTCGGCCACTCGTAACCCGCATCACCCACGAGTTTGTGGGTATCGTCGAGGAGGCTGTGCGGGCGGCGCTGGCGTCCGTCGGCGATGAGGTGAGCGAGGCTGCAGGGGGCAGGTGGGAACCTTGACCAATCGGCTAGAGGAGATGGACGACCGGCTGCAGGGGCACTGTGACGTGCTGGAGCAGTTCCAGCGACGTCAGAACCATCGCATCTTCGGGGTGGAGGAGACGACACGGGGAGAACGCCAAACGCATCGGTGGGTGGAGCTCTGCAGGGACAAGCTTGGTGTGGATCTGCTTGCCTCCCCTATCTGCCATTCACAACGAGTCAGCAACCCAGCCAATCCCGGGCCCGACGGCAGGAAGAGGCACGGCCTATTATCGTCCCGTTTCATCAGTTACAGAGAACCGGCGGACGATCTACAACAACAGACGACGTGGAACCCGACAAGACCCCTTCTCTACTAGAGCCGACAAGTCGACCACGGAAGAAGATGGAAGAAGAGGGATCTGCCCCGGCAGTCCCAGTTTGGGCGAACCGGTTTTACCGGAACGGCTGGCGACACTACTAGGGTCCCTGTGCGGACTTACCAAGCGGGCCCTAGTGGCGCTGTCTGCCCAAAAGGCTTTATAAAAGGCCAATCCACACCACCGCTGGACGACCCAGCAACACCTTCCAACCCGGGACGGAAGATCAGGGGGCCCGAGTGAAGTCGGCCATTACGCCCGAAAACTGCTAGGGTGCAGCGGCCCCAAGAGGGCCCAGGGAATACCTGCGCCGGTCAAAGGGCCCCAAAAATGCTTTTTGTAAAGGCCAACTTACCGCACCAGGGACTTAGTGCCCCGGCAGCCCAGCTTGTTCAACCCAGTGAAGTCTATATCCACCTGGACAGGAGAACAAGGCCCCGGGGTGAAGTCCGGAATTTAGACTGGAGACCTGCCAATGTGCGAAGTGCCAGGTGAGCCTGCACCGGTCAGCTGACCGGGCCCACCGGGATCCCTGCACTGCACTGCTGCTCAGGCCAGCAAAGAATATATTCCACCCGGGACCATGTCAGGTCCGGGTGATTTCTCTCAGACTTACAACACCGGAAAGCCTGCCAGGGTGCGGCGACTGAGAGACAGGGAAACCTCACCGGGATCTTCTTCTGCCCGGCTGCCGAGCCCACGTTGTTTGGCCGCGACTGCGGGCCCCCGCCTGGACTCACTCCTCGCTCTTTTCCGCAAGCCTGCGGAAGAGACAGGCGGCTCCGGCAACGGATCTTCCACTGAAGAGCCAACGGACGGTCGCAGAGGAAGACCATGGAAGTGGAGCGGAGCCCTCGCATCCCGCCGATCATCCTGGAAACCTGCCCAACTGGTGGGTGAGACACGCTGTTATTTTAAAGGCAGCTCGTTGGGCGTCGACCTCGAAGCCGTTTGCACGGCCAGAACCCTCAGACTGAAGACTACAACCGTGGGGCCCACTTTCCGAATCCATTCAGCGCTACCTTCAGAGAGGCAGAAGATCCACTTCCACACCTTCGCAATGACGACGGAGCGGTCTTCTGAAGGTCGTGATAAAGGGGTTACCTTCACCCTTACCCCGGAGGAGCTTGAAGGCATAACTCAGAAAAGCTGACAGCGAACGGCACGGTGGGAAGCAAATGCAGCTCAAAACAAGGATGCCAGCTGACCAGCTTGTGGCTGGTCACAACTGCGTGGAGGCGATGACCAATCAGACCACCTGCAGAAATATTACGGCCTGACGAACATTTTGTTGTGCAGGCTGGAGGTCCGTAAAGTACACCAGGTCTGGTGGAAACCGATTCCAATGCCACCGTTTGCCAGGGATTTGGCCACGCTTCAAGCCACTGCTACCGAACGTGCGCTGTGTCCGCGCTGCGGAGAGGGTCCCCCCCCGCTAGCCTCTTCTGCCCCAGAAATCCTCCACCCCGGCAAGTGCTGTAACTGCGGTGAGTCCCCCACGCGGCCATTCTACAGGGGTGCGCCATCTTCAAGTCCGAGCGGCAGCTAACATACGCGGTTGGCAAACCAAGGCCTCTCCGAAAATTGCTCCTAGGGTCTAACTGGCCGAAATATCGTCCTGCACATGTCACGGCAAAGACTCCGGAGAATATTAACCCCATGGCCCCAATTAGATTATCCCAGAGACCGTCGGCTGGAGGAAAGGAATTCCAAGAGGTTGCAGCGGCGTCGCCATCGCCCCCCACGAAACCCGCTGAACCGCGAGTTCGGCCTGCGAGGATCCAGGAACTAGAGCCAACCTCCAACATTCCTCCCGCCCGCCAGAGAACCAGAGAAGCCCCAGGGAAGAGTCCCCCCCACCGCCCCAATGCCTCGACGACGTCTAGAAAATACCGAAGGACGGCCCCCATCGTGGAAACGTCATCTCCCCCTACCCAACCACCTGACATCCTAACGACCAACAGCCTGCTGCCCTCCTGCCTCAAGACCTCAAGGCAGGAATATCGGAGATTCTCTCACCATCTCACCAGCAGGGGTGCGATGATGTCGCGACTCATGGAATTGTTGTCCACTATTCATATAGGGTAAGGTGAGAGTCCTCAGTTGGAACTCCAAAACGGGGTAGCAGACAAGAGTTTGGAAACCAGCCAACTACTAAAAGACTTGGATGGTGACGTCGCCCCTTCTCCAGGAGACCCACTTCAGGACGACACAGACCACAACTTCAACATCCCCAACTACCAGGTGTACCGCACCGCCCGGCAACTTCAGGACAATTCCGACGCAGCGGAGGGTCGGCGATCTTAGTGCATCGGCGGAGTGACTCAACACCGTCTACTGGAAAAGCAGTACCCCTGTCCCCCAGGAATCGAGAATCACTCGGGTTTGCCGTCCAGTACAGTGGAGCTGAACTGGAGATCGCCTTTGTTTATATAACCCGCCTCAGAGTATCTATCCATCGACGCTGCCCTCGATCCCTGCTGCGGTACCTGCTCCCCTGCACTTGTGTGCCGAGGACCTCAACGCCAAGCAACCTGGACTGGATATGCCGAAACTCCAACTTCACCGGCAGAGATCTCCACCGTCCTCCTGGAAAACCGTCGGCCACATCCAATTCAAGGTACTTGTCCCGAAGAAACGTCACACTACAGTCTAAAACGGTCCGTCATATTTCAGACATACTGGAACATCAGGGTCTAGCTGGCTCACTTGCCGGCCACAATCGAGGTTTTTGCGGAGTGTCGCGATCTTTCATCGGACCACGTGCCAGTTGTCTGACCTGCCAGACGACGAGCTATAGCCTATCCCCCGGCTCGCTCCACACCACTTCTAACTGATTAAGTACAGCACTTTTTTTACCATTTTCAGTTCCTTAATTTTTGCTAACAATGTATTTCCGTTCTTTTCTACTTCCTAAGTAAGCGTTTCATTTACGTTCTTATAACACTGTACATAAATATTTATTTCCTAATAATAATAATAATAATAATAATAATAATAATATCCTTTATTGCGTGAAACAATTACAATATTGCATGCATGGCGTCAACGTAACTATAAAAAGTAGAAAAGTACATCAGATAAATGATATTGGTCAAGGTAAATACATACAATGCAATAAGAATTTCTGTGGATATGTACCAGAAATCGGGGATTTCGTGGTTGTTAATTTCAAAAATTTTCATCCCAGCGGCCCCCGGTCATGAACTCATCAGTTGAGTAAAATGCCTTTGACATAAGAAAATGTTTTAGTCGAGTTTTGAATTTTTTTATTTGGGTTTTCACATTGAGTTGTTTGATGCCTTTCAGGGAGGCCTATTGATTAGTCCGACTCCAACTGAGATAGTAAGTGTTTCGAAAGCTTGCGTTTCTGTGCTGTTTCGACTCGAAAGTTATTCCTGCCTCTAGTCCCATAATTTGTGGACAATCCTACCCTGCACCAACTCGCATTGAAATCGCAGTACAAGGCCACCTCGAGAATATAGAGACAGGAAGGTGTCAGCAATCCCAAGCTCCCTAAAGGCATATTTGCACGACTCTCAGGGGTTTAATTTTGAATAAGTAAATCTATTACAACGGCTTTCTTTTGAGATCTGAAAACTCTTTCAAATCTGTATTTGGACACAGCTTACCCCACAACCTCAAGCCAATATGTCAAATGTGGATGTATCCAGCACCCGAAATAGGCCATTTTTAATACACTCCAACGAACAAAATTTTGCAAGATTGCAAAGGGACATAAATTCCCGAAGCGAACCTTAGAGCAAAACGTTTTTCAATGTGAATCGTCTCCCATGTCAGCCCCCGATCAAGGTACATTCCAAGGAACTTAATGGAGTCTGTTTCTTCTAGAAGGAAATCGTCCACCATCACCGCGGGTCGAAGCTCTTGCTCTTGTTTGTGCCCAAGGCAAAAATGTATGACGTTTTTGATTTTGAACTGTTTTGTTTTCAGATGATTCCTGGAGAAAATATTCGATGCATGAATTCAACTCAATGAAATGACTCCATTTCAAGTTCGTTTTTTTGATTTTGATCTGATGCATAGAGTCGTGTCGTCAGCATATTGAATCAATCATTTTTCCATTCTGGATTGCAGAATTCAATCTGTTGACGTAAATTAAAAAGGACTCGCCCTAATATTGATCCACTGTGGACACCGTAGGGCATTTTAACTTTGCCTGACAAGACACCACGCAATCTGCACGCACTGCTCTCTATCTTTTAATATAAGACGAGATCCAATCGTGCGGCAGTCCCCGAATACCACTGACCACAACTGGTGCAACAGTGTTGCATGATGCACACCGCACCAGTCAAAAGCTTTAGAGAGGTCGAGGAATATGCTTGAGCAAAGCTCTCGCCTCTCCAGGCCCCCGACAACATTGTAAATGAGATTCGTTACAGCATCGATTGTCGACTTTGTTTTTCTGAACCCAAATTGTTCGGGGACAATAGAACCTCGTAACGAATCAAGAAATGTTTCAAATTGTTTTGAGAAAAGCATTTTTTCAAAAAAATTTTTGCTGAAAACTTGGGAGCATAGTAAATTGGACGATAGTTGCTTGGAATGCAAGCATCGTCCTTTTTTGAAAATTGGTATAACTTTTGTTGCGGGCAATCTTAAATGCTGACGGGAATAACGCCTTGAGCAAATGAAAGATTGATCATTCCGTGGGTGATTGGAGTCAAGAGGTATTTGAAGCAACCCCTGAGCAACCACACACAGACATGCCATGTGGTGTCACTGGATTTTTTTCGGTCCTCAAATCCCGCACGATACGGGCCACCTCCACCTAGTGCCACTTCACAAGGAAAAAAGAACCATAGATGAGATCGGTCTCGTCAATGGATCATCGCGGAGGGCTATCCGAAAATGAGTCCGGTTCTGGTTCCCCAAGCCACAAATGAAAAAAAAATAGTGTTAAATTCCACTTGCCACTTCCTAAACGGATCATCAATTATTTTATTTTGTTTTTTTAATAGTGTTGAATTCGTGAAATTTTGAAAAACTTTGTTGTTGTTGTGCTGTTTTTTATAATGTTCCAAGCGCTTTTTGAAAAATTTTCTGATGTTGTCTCAGTTTGGTTTCGACATCTTCGTGCCTTGGCCATCCTTATTTCTTTCGATAATTTTGCTTGAAATTTCGAAAAAACGTTTGAATATGTTCGTTTTCTGTCACCTACATATATCGAATGATAAAAACTTGAGCCTTTCTCTGAATTTGAGAATATCCTGGGTAATCCAGGTATCTACTTTTCCTTTGGGAAAACTCTCTTTTAAATTTTTTTGAATGGGCAAGGTGACATTTAAATGAAAAATTACTCGCTTTAAAAAATGCATTGGAAGGCGTTCTCCACTTGATCGAAAGAATCCAAGGAATGACCACGTCTCCTATCCTGAGACAATTGTTGAAAAAATAAACATTTGCAAGACTTTTAAATCTCGTTTTATTTTCACGGAGGGGGAGGTTCAAATTTTGGTTTGGGGTGTTGGTAATTATGGCTTCCTGGCGAAGTGATCCGAGATGGGCCGCGTTCAGAACAGAGACCGAAACGTCCTGAGATGTTTGTGATGACGTTGTCGATGGCCGTACTCGACCGCGGCAGGGAGAAACTCTTGTTGGTGAGTTCCAACCGGACCATGTTAAACCGAAAGAGATAAGATATCGCGAAGCCTCTGGGGCCAGGGGGTTAGCGCAGTTTCAAACGTCGATGTTGAAGTCACCTATGATGATAAACTTCAATAATTTTGAATGAAAGAAATTTAGGAGTGTTTGTCAAAAAATTGGTGCTGCACCCATTTGGGAGATCTATATAGGCCAATTGCTGTGATTTTTCTTTCCAATGATTTTTTGATCAATGTTACCCCAGCCACTTCAAAGTTTAGATCACTACTAATAATCCACTTTTAATGGCTGGTAACTTAGGCGATATTTGACAAAGATTGCCACGCCACCAAACCTCCCTTTGTAGTTAGTTTTCGTTATAAACGCAAGCCAATTCGTAGTTATGGTGGATTCTGAACAACGCAACAGTATCAGCCCGAAAGCCATGCTCAGCAAAACAACAAATATATCAGGACGCAGCCTCTTCTGGCCATGAGCATCAGCTCGTTCGACTTTTTTGTGTGGCAGACTGTGTGCTTCTGGGTGCACAATAGAAAATGCTTGAATTGAATTTTGAATTTTTTGTTAATTTGATATTGGGTTTTCTTTGAGACTTTTTTGGTTACGTAATTCCCCGATTCTGATATTTTTATATCAGTTTCACACAATTGAAAGGCAGAGAGACAGTTTTTTTGCTGATTCATGGCATTAATAAAGGGTAGTGAATCAGGTCTTTTTTTGTGAATCAGGTGAATTTCGACAAATTATTATTATTGTTTTTGAAGAACTTTATAGAGGTATATAATTTATTATAACTATATTAATTTATTCTTTTCAGGAATATTATTAGAGTTATTGTACCACCAAACAAAATTTAAATTCACTACCATTTTATTTTGTTTTTTCTGTACTGAAATAGATTTAATAATAAGTTCATTAACTAAATTTTCGTTGAATTTTTTTCTCCACTTACATTTATAATACTGATGATTATTATAATAAGAGCCTGCAAGTTTTGCATGGATGTTTAAAATTTATTATGATTACTATTAGAGTAGTAATAATTGCACTTAAATTTAAATTTATATTAATTGATAAAGTATAATTTTTTCTTTGTTATGAGATAATCGTGTGGTGTGTGTAAATGTCCCTGACCAGCAATATCACGCCCGCCGCGTGTACCCGCCGGCCCGCTCGCTGCCCTGCAGTATCGCCCCCGGGTCGCTGCCGCGCGCGTGGCTCGTGACAACCCCGCCCCGAGCGAGCGCGCCCTCCTCCCGGCCGTCCCTGAGCGCTTCTTCTCTGCCCGTTCTTCTCGCTCCCTACAAACTTCCTCAAATGGCAGCCCACGTTAACGCACAATCACTGTTTAAGTTATATTGAACGAATTTCGTTCCATTTTGTGAGCCGTTACACACACGACATTATCTTGGTGCTCTGAGACTTGGCGAAAACCAACCACAAGCGACCAATGAGAGCGTTAATTTAGCTGGCTACAACAATTTCAGGAAACGACCGTCTACACAAACGTGGTGGTGAGGTCGCAGTTTATGTCAAGTCCTCAGTTTCCTAACTTCCATCTTAGTCTTATCTGATAAAATCTATAGAGGCGCGGCCTGAATTTTATGATTTTGGATCGTCAGTGTTTAATGGAAACGCATGTTTTTAGTCGGTGCAATCTTACAGGGCTTCTCCCAATATCGGCCAACTTGGCCAAATTTGAACACACACCTCATCGATCTTATGGCTCGTTTACAGTCATGTCATTGTCATGGGAGTCGATCTTAACTCCTAAAAACCTTTTTGACCATTAATGTTTCAGCCACTGCTTCACAGATTTTCTCTGAGGACCCGAAGGACCCACGCTCCACACCACCAACAATTTCCTGCCCCTGGAATTTCAAAGCATGATCTCATTTTTGGTTTGTGCCTGTAAACTCCATGCCTTCAAAAATAAGCCCAAAATAATCAAATATCGCAAATACAGAGGGACATAGATCATGCTTCACTTTCACTCCACATGTGCTTGCCGCTTTACAGCTGGTATGAAGTAACTACTGCCAATAATGTAGAACGAAATGGTTACCAAATTTAATGCTTTTCTTACTAATTTTATTTGATAAACATGCCCAACCATAACTAAAAGAGTAACCAAGGCCCCCCCAATTTTCAATTTATTCTTTAAATTCCTCGTATAGTAGTTATGAAGTAACCAGACTATCCGGGCCAAGTGTGACATAGAGGAGCAATGAAACTTTATGGTAGTATCTACAACTATTTATTATACGTGAATAACAAACTCTGAAATAAAACTGTATATAAATAGTAATATCTCAGATTTACATAAAACTATTAATATTTCTGTTAATTGTATAATGCTCTGCTACATTGCGAAAATTGTATATTACAACCGACTAAGAAATAACTCTTTATAAATGTTAGACTATTGACTGTTTTGTTACGTAACTCTTTCTCAGCAGTGGCGAATCAGCTCACAACCTATTCGCCACTCTGCTCGTGATTTATTGATTCCTTAGAATACTCTAGAATACCAAACACTCTTAATTGATCTAGATACGCTAACATTGAGTAAAGTGAATAAAATGAAGCAATGCCTATTGAAGCACTAGCCACGAGTTTTAAGAATAATCTCAATTTTGTGTGAAATAAACAAAGTATGAATGACGAATGGAAAAACTAACATAAATGTTTAAAATACTAATAAATAGATATATATAAGATAGCAAATGTTTGATAATGTATACGTGGTGAGTGATATTGTTTTTAATTATAGTAATATTAGAAGATTTCGGAAATTTCCAATCGTTATATAGGTCTAGTCTAATGTGGGAGGTGACTGTTGGAGTTGATGGAGCTCCCATGCTTTGATACTGGATAGGCTGGTTCAACGCTGATTGCCCCTTCTTCCGAGAATGCGTAGACTAAGATTAATGCCCTAAATCCTTCCTCACGGATCTTAACGGGGGCGGTCACTAACCCCATCCTTACCCATTCCAGTTGTATCCTGTCACTCCGAAAGCAGCGCACAGGTCCTTATAGGACTAAGAGGCAATTTATAAGCTTCTTGGATTGTTTATTTAACAGAGATAAAGTAATCTGCAATAGAAATATTTATTTCTAAAACCCAAATAAGTTAAATGTTATTTCAAGTTATGAGTTATTTGGGGTTTATAATGTTTTATGAATCTCTGATGCATACTATAAGTACGGTTACGATTAAATTCTATTTACAAACTGTTACTGGGAGCTTGGCTTCTACTAGTCGCATAATTTTAGGGAGTTATGGATACATATATAGCCCGAAATATTTTCTTAATAAATGTCCCTGCTCTTATTTTTAACTAAATATCAAATGTACGATTTCTTTAGAGTTTTTTTTTTATGTATTCGTTTTCACACACACATTACTTACCCGCAGCCTTCGCACGCAGTAGTTTCGAAGTCTTCGCCCGATGTACGCATATGAATGAATTTAGGAATTAAAATTGTTTAATGAATATGAACAACTCTTCTGGTTCAAGTTGAACTATATTTAGGTCCCAATGTTGAGTTTGCCTTATTGCCACGATCAAGAAAATAGTGACCAAGAGTGTGTAGTAAAGTCCATTTTAATGTACGCCAGTTTAGGTGTAACAGCTTAATTTACTTTATAATCATTTTGTTTGTATGCTTGTATCTTTTTTTTATTGTACCAGTTTTTTTAAAAACGACAAATGCGGAAATATTAAAGAAAATTGTATACAGAATTGTTTTGGTAGTATAAATATATATATATATAAATATATATTATATATATATATATATATTTATATTATATATATTTCGTAATAAACAAAAATATTTGTATATAATTTTATAATGTAATTTATATACATTAGATATTTCAGTTTGTATGCAGCTCTCACGGATCAATGTTAAAATATTTATGTATATTAATTTAAAGTTGTAAATTAGCATAATTGCATTGGCAAGTCATATATAACCGTTTTATTTTTCACTGTATTTATTAATTATTGTTGTTAACAAAATCACACATATATATGAGACAATTAATTACGCGTTATTATTATGATCTCCATATGTGTCAAACAATACAATCCTACCAACCTGGCAACCAAAAATTTAAGGCCAGAAGATTATTAATAAGTATAAAGGTAAATGACTTACTGAAACAACTTCTTAAAGATCTTTTGGAGTCTCACAAAAACGCGAAATACAATCAAGACATTACATAAAAACACATTCAAATAAAACAGGAAAACAACAAAATAGGGGCAAAAATTGAGTTGTGCCTTGGTTATAATCCACAAAACTTTGGCAATGACACAGAGAAGAAAATTACGCAACTCAATTTGACTCAATGGAACTTAAGATCCATCCACATGAAAAGTGGCCAAAACTTATTCATTATATCACAAATTCTTATATAGATGCGCGGCTTTTGTCTAATTTTTATCTCAACAGCCTAAATTTTAATTCCTTCATGAATATAAGGAACAAATTTAATAATTAGGTTTTCCTGTAAGGGAAAATTTATTATAATAGTGTATCACTTATTATCTATATTTATAAAATATGGAATAATCAGGTTCTTATATGACCAGGTTGGGCCAGGTGATCTGTGGGGGTAAATATTAAGGTATTTGTGTTATACCTTTTTTAACATTTTACCGATGTTATACCTATAATATCGTTTCTAGTCAAATACATCCAGCGTCACAAAAACAGGATTTCAAAAAAATACTCAAATCCGTCCCACTTACATACATACTCTACCAAATTACCTAACTGATCAGTTGCTATTGCTCTGCTGTTTGTTATTTAAAAGATCATTTTACTACAAGTCAATCGTAACTATAAATTTATAACATATTCAAATAATTATTATCGGTGGGTGTGGGGGGTTTTTGTTAACTGATGACTCATATTTACTCATTTTCAATTTTTGGAAACCGCCGCAATTGTATAGGAACTTGAGTTGGCATATATGGTATCTATGGGCAGTACGTAGCAGGGAAAGTTATATAGACAATAATATGGAAAATGTAACATTTAGTAGAAAAGAATTTTGGATCATTTGAACTTTTTTCTATATATTAATCGGTTTAAGAAAATTTTTCCATATAGTACTGTTACTAACGTTTTAACTGGACATCTTCAATAAAATCTACTCTCTGCGCGCAGTAGTTACATATGGGTAAAACATTCTTGCAAATCTGAAGAATTATTAATAAAATGCAAAGTGAAAATAATAAACTAATAAATTCAATGTATTACAAACATATTGATGTTTTATCTATATTAGTAAAAAATATTAAATTTTGTCAATTCTGTCCTAACTATGTTTAACCTATAAATTTCATATATTACTGTAAAAAGGCGAAGAGGCAGTTTATGATCAATTTATGCATAATCTTTGGAGTTTGTAAACTGAGTGAAAAATAAAGTTGATGATCTATAAATATAGTTCATTAAAACATAATTATAAATTTATGGTTCAATTATAACATCTTGTAATTACAAAAATGACCTTTGATGTATAGGGCCTTACAGATTACAAAAGTAACTAATTGTAGGTTCCAAGTGGCTCAGTAAATGAGGGACGGCTTATGTATAAAGGTTTTTATTTGGGTTATTTCCTTTTGGGGAATTAATAGTACTAGCTAAAATACAGGGTTGTAAATTAAGACCTGGTACCTCTGGAATAAATTCCAAACGGGAATTGATGTAATCGAATGTACTGACTTTCAAACCCATGCTTATTCTTAAAATACTTCTTCTTTGCAATTTTTGTCTGATAATAAAAATCCCCACCCCCACATTTTTTCATAAGTGGGTGTTTGTAACTTTAAATTTTCAAGTTTTCGGACCCCTATCTTGTCACAATATAATTTTAGATTATCTATCTTAAATAAAAATACCTCAAAATGACAACGAATATAATAGGCCTCACATTCTACTCAAGACAGTTCCTACCAAGTTTTATGGCAAATAACAACTTTTTCGTAAAAAAAATTTATATTCATCAGGGTGTCCAGTAAAAGTGTTCCATTACTTTGGGATGTTGTTCCTACATAATAAAAATCAGGAAAGAATGGTTATATACGGAAGGGATTTCCTACAAACCTCTAATTTTTACGTCCTATGTGTTTTTTATAAAAAAGTTTACATTCGATTTGTAATCAGTTTAAGATAAAGTTATGTAAACGAGAAATGCATTTAACCCTTTGGGTAGGCTTTGTAGGAAACAAGATATTAACACTATTATTCATTTTTCACCCATTTCAAAATGGTGGAACGTTATATTAAATTATTCTATAAAAATAACCTAAAAATTCCGATTAATTTGACCAATAAATAGAGGAATAATTTTTCTAGGATTTTGTTTTATATAATGTTTATTCGAAAATGTTTAAAGGTTTAAACGTTTTCAAAGTCAATATTAACAGAAAACGCAGTGAATTTAATTAATTAAGATACCAAATATTAAGTCTATTTTCATACCTATTCCAACAGTACTTTTTTCAAAGAAAAGATCTGTCAACGCATAAGCGAGCACAGCCCACTTTAATGATACGCTTTCACAAGCCGGGAGCATTAAACATGCCCCCCACCCGAGTGTAATGAATCAATTAAGCTTTTAACTTTTAAATATATTACTTAACTTCAGAACAAGTAACTATACTTTATTATTATGATCTATACATGTTTCACCTTCCAGTTTTAAAACAGCGAAAGAGACCTTGATACCTACAGAACCTTGATCATGCCAATGAAAGTGTGTAGGAACAGTCTGCTAGTGACTATCTACAACAGAGCTAACCTACTCCGTATATCGCGTTCATGTATTTCATATTTAAAACAATCGTCCTTTTTTATATGTACAAAATGTTGTAAATTTTTCGCATATTAATTTTAAATTATAACTCAATTTAAATTACATATAGCCACGGTCTTTTTTACTCTTCAATTACAGACAACTTTTAAAAGCCAACCACATTTTGTTATGTAAAAAAAGCCTGTACCCCATCTTATATACTTCTCATCCTTTTTCAATTAGCCATAGATGACTCGTAAATACTTCGTAGTTTTGTGTAAATCTTACCTTCTCTATTTGGTACTTCAATAATTTTCCCTCACAAATTATTCCACATTGAAGCCGAAAATGTATTGGCAAATGTGAAGTGTAACGCAACAGGAAAATTTCACAAAAACCTAACTCTATCGTGGAATCCTATTATATTTAGGGGAAAATTTCCCCTTGTGTTAATATGTTATTGTAATTACTAACAACACGCATAGTTATTGTTTTAGTAACACATTTTTCTAAAAATAATGTAGGAATAACTATACTATAAATGTGTATTATACTAATATTTGAGCGGACCGATGAAAATGAGTTGTAAAATATCTGTTTTTACTACATTAAAACTAAAAACTCCTCACGCGTAGATTATTGCAGGCGTTGAATTATATGTTGTACCGTTCCGCTTGGTTCTCTTCCTCTGGCACTCCAAGTCCTACTATGACATCCTTAAATATCCTGATCCCCCCTTTTTTCAGGAATCAAGTAAAATTTTAATTTTAGTTCTTCATTAATATTGTTATACGGTCTTTAAATTATGATTACTTTATGCTTATGATGTCATAGTGGTGTAATGGCGGTGGCTACAGCGTTTGACAAAATATAGGGATGTTCTTAACTATGCGATTTTCTTTGTGAAGCTATACAAAGGGACGGGTATTTGGTTCTGTATTTGAAAAAGAGCATATGGATGTTTGCCGGATACATCAAAGGAGGAACATCTGCCCAGGGTGCGAAGGTTTGAGAAAGATTTTAGTTAAGAGCTAAGACGAGAAAATGCAAAATTAAAGGGAGGATTTTTCCTTCATTAATTCAGTAATTATTGCTCAAACCATACCGGGAAATTAGGAAAACCGAAAAAAACTGAGTGCGTTTTTGGGAAAGTGCATTGAAAACTTTAATAAAAGTGAAAAACATAAAAGTACTTTATATTGTGCGAGCGTTTCTCGGACATATTTCTGGTTTACAGGTGTCAAACATCAAATTTATGACCAATATCATCATAATCTTTCATAAATGAAAGTTCCTTTTTTTGTTTGTTTAGCTGTGACGCATAAAACTGTTCAACCGATTGTACTAAAATATTACATAGACATTATTCGTGTACCCGGGATGAATATAGGACTATTGTTATTTCAAAACTCTCTCCGGCATATGCTCCACTGGTATCTAAATCAGTTAATATTCCCAATCATGGTCTTTTACAGCCTGTAAAAATATTAATTTGAGAGAGTTTATATGTGACAGTAATATGACAGCACAACTATATGTCTAGTTCATTTAATTACTATTTTTAACCATGATGTTCATAAAAAACTATGTATGTGTACGTGGAGTAATATCTATATTCACATTTATATTATTGCTAATGGTTGCTATCTTGCTTCGACTATCCATTTCCCAGACTAAAGTCCGAAAAACAGGACGTTCTACACCAAATAACCTATTATAAATTATTACTGAAATGTTGCACAAACTTTCTAAGGATATCCCATTCTATATTGGGAGTAGATGGTTTTCATCACACTGGTTTTCTCAGTTGAAAGTTTTTTTACTATAGCAGTATATTATTTTAGACCAAAGTTTATATCTTATTCATCGACTGATGGACACTTCTAGCGGCAGTCACATAGCTAGTTTTTCCATTGGTACTTTTCCACTTAACAATGATTCATTTACCAGGTACGTAATGGCTTCATGCCAACTACTCTACTTTTAAATTCATTCATGACTGTGTTAATATTATGGCACCGATACTGCCAAGTAATCTCAGTATTTTACAGATTAAGTTCTCACTCTCATTTTTAAAATAATTCATCACAGTTTCGTCAATTGTACATTCATTTCACAGTATGATTTTTAATATCTTTTATATTTATATTTGGTACGATTTTCCATTTTTATTACCACCGAGAATATTTCCTTGTCTTAAGCAAGCCCATAACTTACTTGGATTTTTGCAAAGTAGACCAAATGGACTATGTAGATTTGACTTATGCCACTCTACCCTAATAGCAAAATATATAAAACATTGAACTGTTATCAGAAAATAATTTAATGTGATTTTAAGACCTCGAAGTTATAAAAAAAAAACTGTACTAGTGCCAAAATAGCCATTAAAACCTAATGTAAAATTAACCAATTTAAAATAGAGCCTACTTTACACGCTGCTATTAATATTTTTATGAATTTACATCAGTGTCGAAATATGTTAAGAAAACCTACTGTATGATCACCAAATTTCGTATAATGGCCTGATTTCATTTACACGAAATTTAATTTAATATACTCGTACGAGTACTATAAAAACTACAACAGTGTCAACAAACTTTAAGCAGGCTATTGCAAGATAAACCAATTTAGTAAAATAACAAATTTGATTTACGATGAGTTCATATAAGTTTTATATTATATTATTTTTAACACAAGTTTATAAATTGAATGATTATTAATTTTAGTGGATGGTTTTTTTTATTACTCACTGTATTATGAAATATTATGTCCATTTTGGAATCTTTGGTTATGGTATTGTTGATGTTCCTGAATTTGCGCTGCTGGCTGCATATGCATAATTTCTTCACTTGTTGCGTATCCAATCATTACTTGTAAATCGTATTTATATTCAACATTATCTTTGATTGAGTACCAGTGATACAACTACTAAGAGGTGGCACAATACTTGTTATAAATAAATATATAAAATTTCACCACTACCACTGTTACCTACATTATTACAGAAAACCACAATTTAATTATATATTTTTACAAACAGGGATGAATAGCATACATTGTTTAACACAATATAAACAAAGCCAAGATATCATTAGAGGGAGACACTCACGGTACAGCGCGACTACATTGAACCACGTGTGTTGGTGAGAGACCTTCTATTGCCTCGGTCTTTGTCATGGGTGGGGGGGTGAGTTAGTATATATTGTTTAAACACAATATAAGCAAGCCAAGATATCATTAGAGGCAGAGACTCACGGTACAGCGCGACTACATTGAAACCACGGTGTTTGGTGAGAGACCTTCTATTGCCCTCGGTCTTCTGTCATGGAGGGGGGTGAGTTAGTATATATTGTTTAACACAATATAAACAAGCCAAGATATCATTAGAGGCGACTACATTGAACAACGGCGTGTTGATGAGAGACCTTCTATTGCCTCGGTCTTCTGTCAGGGGGTGGAGGGTTAGTATAATATTGTTTCAGTTAGTCCTGTGTTACGTGTACTTAGTAACTCAATATATTTTGTTCGTAGTCCTAAGAGCCCCGACACCAGTACAGTTTCGGCAATGTCAGTTCTCTTGGTTCTACTGTACGCTGTCTGTGTGACTCCTTCCTGTTGACAATGTACTTGCGGTTCAGATGGCAGTACAGACATGTTCTCGCCATCGCTACCAAACTACCGTGTCCTCCCACCCTGCCCATCATCGGCAACGCACTCCTCTTCTTTGGTGACATCAATGGCAAGTTTATTTAATGTTATATATCGTACGGAAATTATAATTGATCTATTATTGTTTGGGTTTGTGGTGAGAAACGGAAATATCTGAGGGTCTAGACCAGATGTAGGATGCTGTAGTACCAGATTCATTTAGTGTTTTGGTCGTAAAAAGATTTTATTTATTGCGATGAAACTGAAGACTTCCAGATGGAATCTGCTTCGTAAAATAAAACATTATAGATTGTGATGTACCTGAAGACTACTCCTAGGATCTGGATAAAGTAAGAACCGGATGAAACGTTAAAAGATAATTCAAGAATCGGCCTGAAAATTTCCAGATGCAAACCATACTTTCATCTTAGGAAAAGTAATGTCTTTTTGAAGATATTTTGTCATTCATAAGAAATAAAATTTTAAAATAGTAAAGTAATGTCATTATAGATAATAAGAGCCATAAAACCCCTGGAACAGACGTTTATTTGATTATATCTAATCACTTGTCAATAAATAAAAATATAAGAATAAAATAAAAATACAGTATTAACCAAGACAAAAATTTAAAAGATTTATGATCAGAAATTTTAAATTGCAGTGTATGCACCTTTAGAACGTGTTGTTTATTCATCATGGTGTAAATGGATAAATTATATATAAAGCGTATCAAAAGCAATATGCATTTACAAACTCTTTAACATTTTTTTTAATCGTGTCGTATATGCAACTCAGTTCAATAATTAGAACCTCTATCCCAATTATTTAACACCTATTGTTGTAATATAGTTGTCCAGAAAAACTGTTCTATGTTTGATTGATAATTGGAATGTATTATTATTGGATTACCTCTTCTTCAAAGAAGCAGATCTTTTGCAGGAGAATACCAGCAACCTACAGTCCACCTCCTTCCACCAAGACAATAGAACAGCCTTGTTCCATTACAGACATAAAAAAATACAAGGGTCAAACATTTAAGAAAAACATCATTTTTAGAGTTATTTATGTATTCTTAATTTTTGATGTTGCAGAATTACTGTATATGATACAAAGACTGTTTGCTTTCTGATGTGACTAAAAATCTACTAAAAATAAGTTCGGATTCCGACGGCATATTCTGCTTTTGGATAGGCCCAATTCCCTATTTTCGTAGTAGTAGACCCAGCGGATATCGAAGTAAGTATAACCTAATCATAATGATTAAGTTTTAGGTGTAATAATTTATTGATATTTAGTCACTGTTTCACTATTTCTATACGGCAACTAATAATTAGAATGAAAACAGATGTATTACAATCTACATGTACTAAAGACCTAGAGTTTTACTACGGTCCACCCTATTGACATTTTTGAGAAGACAACTCAAAAAATTGTTTCCTATTATATTTTTGCACGCGGAGTTAAATATTTGGTTATAGTAATACGGTAAAAACCTTTTGTTTTAGCATTAAATTTAAAATCAAACATACACAACGTCTAAAAATTGAATGTAAAGAATATCTTTAATTTCATGTCGTTAGATATTGATCCCTATTGAGTAAAATCAAATGCTCTAAAACCATGCTTATAAAAATGATCACGTGAAACTTAATTCTGCCCGCAGTTTTTCCCTATTATATAAATAGACACACGTTTAAATAATACGACTATTAACTAAATCACTTGTTTTCAGGTTATTTTGAACAGCTCCCGTATGTTAGAGAAAGATTAATCTTTACTCCCTGTTCAAGGTATTTTTGGGCATTAATCTTATTTCGTCTCCAGGTAAAGCATATCTGATTACCAACAAAGTTTTACTTTATATATAATCTAATTATCTATCTTATTTGAGGAATGCTAAATAATTGAAACACTTTAATAGTACCATACTCATGATATGAACTCAGTCACAATTTTTCAGTTGTAAAACAAAGCTACCGAGTTATACTTTTTGATTTTACAAAATATTTACTTCAATACCAGAGAAAAAATGGTTATTAGACCTGTTTTCTAATAAAACTTGCAGTTTAAAATTAAGTATGTGCTTCAATTCTTCAAACACCATATTGAGATTGATTTTATGTTTGAAATATTATTCTAGGAATCTTTAAAAGAAAAAATTAACAGTATCATTATCCTGTTTATTTGCTATTTTTAGGCTGCAAACAATTACATAAAAATACAGTTGTGCTACAGTTCACATATGGAAAAAGTACCGGAAGCTGATGAACCCCGTGATGCATCCTTCTAATGTGGAGCACTTCCTTCCGGTCTTCAAACGATGTCAGTAGGAAGTTAACAGAAACAGTTATCTGTCAGCTCCCCACCTTCATATCGCACTGATGAGATTTTTGAAATGGCTGTGATTGCTAGCACAAGTAAGTATGTTAATTTTTGCAATAGAGACTGTATAGAAATTAAATTATATTAAAATAATAATTCAAACCAGCTTTGAAATACATTGCATTTGAAGAAATGATATTACTTTTTAATACTTTTTTTTCTACTGTGCAAAATTAAAAGCCTAAGGTTGGTAAAAGCAGTGAAAATTAAGCAACCCATTAATTTTGGTTTATTTATAGTTTAATAGTATTATGTCCGGTTGTAGATGATCATTGACCATTATAAAGATATGACCTTTTATATGCTGTAATACGACTAAGTGTTTAACAGAATAAGTGTTAGCCACCAAATCGTTAACAATTTTTATCCATTATTTTCTTTACCTTGATTCAGGCTCTGTTCAATATCAACTGGGCTGTCTAAGAATACAAGTATAAGCTTGTCTGTTACAAGTAATGTTTACATTATCTCTCTATAAATAATAACATACTATCGAATTTTTTAACTTTGCACGTCAATATAATTGACGTTTCACAATTTATCGGCACCCGTAAATTACGAGATGTTCATACATCAGTTTCTTTGAAACTTTCTTTGAAACCACAAACACCAACTTCGTGTCCGGTGGAAGTTATCGTTCCAATCTTCCTTTACTGTCTGGTTAATTATGAAATTTTGTTTTTACCAACCATTCATATAATCCCACGAACATTAGGTGTTCCCAAAATGTGCCTCTCGGAGGAGAACTTTACAAACATCAACGATCTGGAATGACCTTTTTAGATTGGTTTTGTTTTTGATCCCTCCGGACGTCTTTGCAACAACTTTTATCAAAACATTCCATAAGTTTATTGGTGCAAACGTTCTTCTTGTTCTTTGTTTTAAGTTTGTTTTTGACGATGGTTTGTCAGGACAACAGGATTGAAGACATAAGACATCGTTATCGTTACAAAACGTTTCGAGGATTGGAACTCTTCGTCAGGTGAGGGAGGTATTAGTATTTAAAAATGGAAAGCTAAAAGATTATAGCAAACACAAAACTCGTACACAAACCATTAATTTAATGTTTAAGACCAAAATATAGGGCCAAAAGCGGCTTGCCTTTAACCCTTCCTACTTTTGACTATCGCCTTCCTGTCCCATTGTTTCAAGTTAATACAACATGGCGCCAAAGAAAGAGCCGACATTGTTTTTAGTGTTAGTAGTCCACTTTTATCCGTGCCGGTGTGATGTCTCGTGTTTCTCTTGCTCGTGACTTGTGCGTGGAAACTGCCTGGAGAAGACTCCAAACAGCTTTTGGTTATGTTTGAACCGTTTTTCTTCCCCTTCTTTTCTTTTTTTCTGTAATTTACTTTTGTATGGATTAATACCTCCCCCACCTGATGAAGAGATAGATTCCACAACTCGAAACGTAGTTTTATAAACTTTTGTTAACCATAACGATGGCACTATTCTTGAATTCTTGAATTTTAGGTTTATATTCTATTTGGGTTGGGTCTTTAATTGTGTTTTTTACCTTGAAAGGCCTGTAAATTGTCTCAGTGCCTCCCAAGGACTACCACTGTTAACAATGAACAAAAAGATAGCTGATATTCTGTTTAGCGAGGTAAAGAAAGTGAAATAGATATATTATAACCGTTATAATCTCCAATAATTGGCTTTATATCGCTGCCACAAATTATATAGTTATTATTGCTTACTTGATATACTCGTAGAAATTATGTTATTTCTAAATAGGTTTTTACTATTATTTTAATGCTTATATTTTTTTATATTGTTATTAGTTTATTTTATAAATGGTACTGTTTAGTTGGCTTAGATTTGTTACTATATATTTAGATATACCTACAGCACTTTTTAACAATAAATTGTTATATTAATATTTATGACACATATGTTATAAGTTACAGATGTTTATGTCAGCACGCCATCTAATGCTGAACAATGTTCATGTACAATGAGTTTGCCGTTGGAATAAATAAATGCGTCCCTCTGTCTGTCTATGCGATATCTACTACTTTCATTTCGTCGGTCCCTGAATGTGAAGTCTATAAGAGTAGTGGACTGTATCAAACAATAGAAGTGGAGGAGGATGCAACCCAATCTCTGTAGAGCAGGTTGATGTTGCGATGACTAAAAACACTTGTGTTGTCATTAATTGTTTAAAAAAATTCAATATAAAAATGAAATTATTACTGAGACGTTGGTAAGTACGTGAGCGGTAATTAAGCGTGCTATGTATATGGATAGCGGAACGGGAATCGTTGCTTTGAACTTGATAATTTGAAGGCATTAGTTATGCCGGGGCTGTGAAGATTGATTTGAAATTTACGTAATATATGATGTGGATAAATTTGTTAAGAAAATTTTAGGGTTAAAAAATTAAATATATACAAATTATGACAGAAAACGCCAAACTCCATACTCGCCTTTGTTCTTCTTCCGGTCAGAACCAGTATAATCTCGTACTAAAACAGCAACTGTTTTTTAATTATTGGCTTACTGTTTCAATGTGACATATATGTGTGTGTATGTGTGTGTGTCATATATATGTGACACACACACACACACACACACATATATATATATATAGGAAAAGAGCTGAACCATTGAGTTGCGCTCTAATTAATTACATTGTTTATGCATTGTTTCAGAATCTATATTTTAAAGAAAAATTATGATCAATAATTTAATAGATGCAAAATTCGTAATTAATAAGTAAGTAGGCTTTATAGTTTTTACTTTCTACATGCAATTTTGGCAGGAAACTATTGTTTGTTTAATTTATTCTTAAACACCTACAAACTGTTACTAAATGACACACATTTCCTTCTGTTCTTAGTATGGGCAAGCTACTCATTCTTACGCCTAGTCAAGTTTTGGTTACATATTGACTGGCTGTTTAAATTGCTCTATATTAAGGAGCTGAAGGAAACTTTTCAAATTCGGGACCAATGTATGGGACGTCATCAGTCAGGTATGTTGACTTCAGCTGCTTAATAGCTCATTAATTAGAGGATACGGGGAAGAAAGCTTTCCACATTTGATCCCCAGAATATTACCTAAATTAAAAAATCTTAATTTTAACAATCGCTAAGTAAAAGTAGTGCTAAACAAACCATGCATGATATTTCTTAATGAAATACTTTTAAATACGTTCTTCTCGTACTTACATTAAGTACCGTATATCATACATTGTGTATAAATACAGTAGAATTATTCATTGTTAAATGTCAGTTGTGCAATTTATATAAATCATATTTTGGACACATACTTTAACGTATGTCTTATTTAAGAAGCTTGTATCTTTCACACTTTGAAACATGTCTTTTTTTCGCTTCCTTACTCATTTTTTTGGTCCTCAAATAGCAATCCATAGCCAAAATTAGCTTAATTAATACGCATGTACGTATATTGATTTGCATAATTATTTACAATGTTATATACAAGTATGTATACATACGTCAAAATATTAACAAAAATTTACGTCCAGGAAACAATACAATGCTTTACCTACACTACAAGAGTTGACATCATGTTCACATAAAAAATTCTCACGTTTATTACGCACTAATTTCCGGGGCTAGATGAAACTAACAGTATATTAAATACGGTCAACAATATTTTAGAATCATCTCCCTTGACTCACGACAATATGTTTTCAAAAACACCAGAGAATAAAAAAAAGCCTCTAATCTGAAGAACCTTTTTAAGACCTAAATTATTCTCTAACCAATTTCCAAATTCAGATGCTAATAAAAGGTTTATAGTAGGTCGCCATTCTTGAGAAGACCAAGCATTGTGCTACACGCAACATCTAAATCCATCTAAAACTTTTACAAATAGCGCAACTTATAAAACATATCCAATGAAATTACGTTAACTGTAAATCAAACAATGTAATTTATCAGTTGTCATTCAAATTTTGTCCCCTAGGACTATATTGGTTTAAGGACAAATCCCTTAGATGTTAGGATTAAAAACAATCGATCTTTATCCAACAGAAAAGACGACAAATTGGTTTCAAAACACGTAAAGCCCCTAATCTAAAGAACCTTTTTTAAGACCTAAATTATTTTCTAACTAAATTACAAAATTCAGAAACTAATAAAAGGTTTTAGGTTGCCATTCTTCTGAAGACAAGCAATGTGTTGCAAATGATATTCTAAATCCATCTAAACCTTTTACAAGTAGCGCAACTAATAAAACATATTCAATTTCATTTACAATAACTGTAAATCAAAGAATGTAATTTATCATGTTCATACAAATTTTGTCCCAAGGACTATATTGGTTTTAACAAAAAATCCCTTAGATGTTAGGATTACAATCGATCTTTATCCAACAGAAAAGACGACAAATGGTTTCACAACACGGTTTGGCTCTAACGAAATATTTTTATAACTATTATTAATTAGGAGGGGTTTTTAAAGTAACAGAATAGTTCTATCAAAATTCGAATTCAAAAAATTTAGCACAAGCGTATCAATTATTCTCTAATTCAAAATTACATTTTGGTTTAAGTAAGAAATTTATATTTTTAAAATAATCAAAGTAATGTTAAAAAAATTTATAGACAAAATTTTGTTAAAGAATTTTTCAATACAAAAAAAACTACAAAATTGTTTATATCTTTTTCAGTTTTAAGCTCTTATAATGCAATTGTTTGTAATTTATAATGTCGATGTTATTATACGGCCACTTTCTAAAATGTCATATAACGTACGAAGGAGTTTTATAATTACAATACAAATTTAAAATAAGATTAGATGATTTCAGCTGACATTAAATATTAATTGTAATGTTTACGTTTATCCTTGTTTTTTAATACACTATTTTATATACTTTTTGAGAATGATATTGTGTTAAAATTATTAAGGGTTGTACGTAGTGATATATTATTCATATATATGTGTATATATATATATATATATGTGTGTGTGTGTGTGTGTGGTGTGTGTGTGTGTGTGTGTGTGTGTGTTGTGTGTGTGTGTGTGTGTGTGTGAGTGTGTGTGTGTGTGTGGTGTGTGTGTGTGGGGGGGGGAAGGGTGTGTGTGTTTTTTGTGTTATGTGTGTTTTTAGCATTATAAAACATAAATGATTCTTAAAGGAATGGAAAGATGGAGCCACTATGAAAAAGGAAGTGATTCCAAGCGCAAATCAGAACATCGAACTTAAGTTCATATTTTCCTGCTATTATACTTTTTTACTAAAGATCTTAAAAATGTATTACTATTTTGTTCCTTTGGAAGAAACAATTGTTCCTTTTGTTGATGACACCGTCCTGGTTTCCGCTTATTGCATGAGAGGAGAGACATACCGTCGCTCAACTTTGGATATAGTTAGCACAAGTTTCTAACTGTCAATAAGCACAAAGATTATAGAGGAAATATCATTATCGTTTTTTATAAAAAATTTAAAATGATCCAGGTCCAATACTCTTTATATTTCATTCCTGCAGCGATCCTCGGCCAACTGCCTTCAACTGCGGCGTAAATGATCAATATATAAGTTTCATTGGTGTAATAACAGATACAATATTACCTCGGTTCACACACGTTTCAATCGTTCAATACATGAAAACCATTTTGAATCCTATGATCTATGCTTTTATGCAGTTGTCTTAGATATTGTCCGTTGGATCGCTGTAGAGATGTTTACTTGGCCTACGTCACGTGAGTGTAACAGTACCACATCGTGACGTGGGAAGTTGTTTCTTTTGGACTGTAGTCCAAAGAAACACTACGACATTATACGAGTATGTTAAAGGTTTTCATGTTCATCATCATTAGTCAACCCAATCTGGGTAGAGTATTACATAAATAGTAAGCTTAAGATAATCAGGCAGTGGCCCACAGAATTTACTAGAAAGACCTCAAAAAATACACAAGTTTTCCTTACGTCTACCCTGACATTTCTATAGATGGGTGTATTGGAACCAAAATTAAGTTGTAGGATATAAAACAAGGTACCAACCATGTGGTGCGTAACGTGCTTTTCTAAAGTTCTATGCTAAATTTCAAACCTTGCTGCTCTTAAAACAGACATTCAATTTTTCCCACCTTTCAAGTGATTGGCTGCACGAACTCTTAGCTAATAACACGATCGTTCAAAAAAATAGTACGTAAATGTAACCAAATCGTAGTTGGTGCTTAAAATGACAGAGCAGCATGGCCAAAAAAAGGTACTACCAATTTTCACAGTAAGCCTTAATATATGTTGTTTTTTGTCAACAATGACCTAAATTTTTCCATTGTAACAATGCTTTCTACTTTGATTATAGTATATGTCCCCAAAAATGAGCCTGATCAACCTCATTAGAATATCTAGTTAAAGAGCTATAGCCCTATCGATTTGGACGAAAATACTCAAGCCTGGAAGTGTTGCATTTTGCCTAACCTACCATAAGGGCGGCAGGGAGAAAATTCATTTTTTTTAAGCGAGTTAACGTAACATCGGCTACTGCTAAACAGTAGGTCAACAGCTGTTTTTACCGTGGGCTTAGGGCGCAGGCTGTTGATAGTGGATATTGACAAGTAAGATACGAGTTGAATAGCGGCACCCATCCCTGTTGTGAACATGGCTTACCAGTAAGGAACATTTCCTAGTTGGAGCTTCTGGGACATTGAGTGATACGACAATCGTGGACACTAGACCTGAAACCCCATGTTACACTACGGGTGGAATTACTTTGGTTTTTCAGAAGAAACATTTTATAGAGGGTAAGCAGGTGTCCTTATTAATAAGATGTAATTAATCATTGGACAGGAAATATCCGATACGCGATTTTATATAATATCAAGCCCCCAACCATAATTAAAAGTAATCAGTAATAAAATTTTGAGGTAAAGGGTCGATTGGCCCGTAGTAGGCGGAAGCCGTCACCTCGTGGCGTTTGCCGAATAAAAATATTGCTTTCCATGTCTGGAAAAGAATAACTATAATATTCCACAAAAATAATATCTCCCAATATATTTCATAAAGGTGTAAAAAATACCCAAATTTTAGTATAATAGGATTAGGTTTGATTTCTGTAATGTAAATTATAAATGATTTATAGTACGTTTACCTGATTGCTAATTATAGGATGTTATAATTTTATTTTCCCATTGTGGCCTAAAGCAATGTAAAGCCTAATAAATATTAGAATAATTTTAATCTTGATCGCCAAAATGTAGAAAAGAGATTAGTTTATTGTTCATTTGTAATTGTAGTACTATTAAACTGGAAGCCTCCCATTACTTCATGTAAACTGCCCTACTTCAGTAGGTTTAAAAATAATTCTCATCCACTGTATCTGTAATAATTCATTTGTACTTTCTCTAGTACAAAACCACTACCGATATTAAAAATGTTATAAAGAAATCATAATGAATACAATTTAATTCAGTTCATGATTACCTTACAAAAATGTTTGAGTCTACCCCATAATTAAATTATATAGTTAATTACATAATAAATAATTAAAACTAAAATTCTTTTTATGTTTAATATACATGCAATCTAAAGTTAAGTAAGTATCACAATACCAACTCTTATCTTAATTAATACATTTAATTCAGTGGTTCAAGTACAGTGTGCAAACTTAGGGTAAATATTCAGATGAAAGTAGATATAATAGTTCACTACTTGTTTCAAATACAGCAGAACTTTTCATTAAGTTATTCCTTGGTTGAGATAAATTAATTAAGTAATTTTAGTTTTATACCGATAATTGTAACAGGAGGATCTAGGAAACCTATTCAGGAGTGTGTTTGTGTGTAAATTTAATGTAATTGTAATTTAAACGATATGTAGAGATACAGTAGATGTTAAAACAAGATAAACTATAAAAACAACTATGGAATTACAGCCTTAAAATTAGATTAAATAATTATGAATAATGCTAATTTGATTAAACCCATTTATAATCTTTTATGTCTTGTAAAACAATGTCGTCATGTCACAAGTCTATGTGTCACCATGAAAAATATTTGTAAATAATAAATTGTGGTATTCTAAGCTTATTTTCTATGTCACTAAATTTAAAATGTTTTGCTCGCTCAGTAACATCCAGTATATTTTCCTCTAAAAATAAAATATACCTATATAATCTTTTCAGTATCCTAGTATTGGTATTCGCACTGTGCAATGTCGATGTCGTGAATTGATGCCGTGCTCCACGTTAGTTATTTTATTTTTTTTTATTAATTATTTTTTTGTTTTTTTTTTATTATTAATAATATTATTATTTATTTTTTTTTATTATTATTTCATTTTTTATTTATTTTTTTATTTTTTTTATATTTTTTATTTATTTTAATAAAACTGTTTTCTTGTTGAAAATAATTAAGTAATACAGGCAGTAATAATGACTAAGAACATTAGTAAAATTACATAAAAGCAATTTTAGTCCAAAAAGAGCACTCAATTTTTGGTCACAAAACTATTTCCGCTATGATACTTTGTACCGTTTTAGTAAACTGATAATTGATGTTGCAAATCCCGTGAAAGTGAAGATGCCTGTGACCAGGTTATAAGCTTTTAAAATTATGTCTTTTAACTGTTGTCTTGAATTATTATTCGTTTATGGTGCTTTCGTATATTTGTAATTTAATATTCAAGTGTAGTTTAAAAAACTTTGAATACGTTGTACTGTGAAGTAATTTTAAGTAGCTGAGGGCCTATCATCTTTGTACATTGTGCAGGGTTTTTTTAAGTTCCCCTTGGAGCTGATCGCGTGGCCTACTGGACTGAGGGGGGAAAATTGAGTCTGTTATAGCCCCACTGTTAGCTGCGCTTCCTCCTCCTCCCGAGTTGCTGTTGCCGGCAACTGCCTGGTTTCCGTCTCTGCCGTGCCGTAACCGACCGACACTACCGTACCCGCTTCGATCCGGTTCACCGCGCGGTCGTGTGTGCTTCCTCTCGTTTCGTGTCGACTTCGTTGAATGGTTACCGGGCGTGGGACTTGTCGTTCTTCCTGGTGAGTGACCTTAAAAATTTTTTTGGTGATCTCCTCAGTGTTATGACTATAGTATCCTCTCCACGAGGACGTGGGACCATTCCTCTCGGAAATACCTCTCGAAGGATACTCAGCGCCTGGGGACTCCACAAATAAGCAGTTGCAATCAATTATTACTCCTTTTACATGGTCCCTGTTAGGTTAGTTTAAGTCTTGGTTTTATGTTTAAAATGTTTAAATTTATATATCCTGTATATGGCAAGAAAGGGTATTAAAATTATCTTAAGAAATCTTATCCTAAGTAATAGTGTGGTTTATATATCAGTAAATAGTCTTGGCTTATATCTATGTTGTTTTGTTTTCACTGTAACGCAAGATTAGAGGCAATACATGGCCGTAACTGTTTGAAAAATAATATGGGGAATACGTTTTTGTCCTGTGGCACGGGAATTATTGCAATAAACTCGAGTTCTGTAATGAGTTCTGTAGTCTTGAAGTTATTCCCAGTCTTCCACAAGCTTAACCATTAATTTCTCCATATAACTCTTTATTTATTAAAGTAACTCTACTAAGAGATCCAAGAAACCCCCCCCCCCCACCCCCCCCCCCCCCCACCCCCCCCCCCCCCCACCCCCCCCCCCCCCCACCCCCCCCCCCCCCCACCCCCCCCCCCCCCCACCCCCCCATTAGAACATCAGTTTCAAAAAATCATGGAATTGTCAAGCATTTGACATTAAAATTGGAATATTTTCCAATGACCATAATTTATTTCATCAGTAGTATGCCATTTTTTTAAAGACATGAAGGAGATGTATATGACGTACCAGTTATTCTAGAAAAATTCCGTAAGAAGGGGCGGGTATCAGCTAGTAAACATTTAAAAACTTGAAACTCGTTATTTTTGCCTTAACATCTGTTTGCTCGTTATATATTGGCCGTCTACCAAATATGAAATATACAGAGTGAAATCAACCTGCAAATATCGACTGTAGGACTGTAGGTCCACACATAATTTTGACGAAGCTGACGAAACCTCGTGCGTTGCACTACCGACCCTACTTTTCAAACTGATGTGGCCGTATCGAGTGGTTGAGTAATAATATCGATGTTATTCTCAGTTGTTATTCCTATATTAATACATAAACTTATCATGTATAGTGAATTTGTTTGATGAAATTTCCTAAAAAATATAAGAAGAAATCAAACAATGTTTGAGTGTACAGGCCCAAGGTGTAGCATATTATACTCTCTAGGTAAACGGATACTTTTACACGAGTAAAGAGAAAAGATAAACTAGAACACGGTAATGATGTATGGACAAAAACTGAAAATCATCGCCCTTTTGTATGCAGTTAAAGAATATTTAACTATTGTGTGTTACATTAGTCAGACGTGCACTTCTAACCACCCATGTATCTGGAAGTGTCAAAACTTAAGAATGAACATTCTTACAAAATTGTAAAAAGAAGAGTGAAATCTCAGTGAAGTCTTTAATAAAGCGTCTATAAAAAGGTAAAATTTAAAATTACACTTCAGCTTAGCTGTACTTTTATATTTTAAAGGCTATTTTATATCGGAAAGTGTAGAGAATTTTGTTACAGCTCTAATTTTCAATTCGTTGTAATTTTTATAACTGATTTGTAAACTAGGTAGGTAGTAAACAGATGTATAGAAGCATAAAATATTACTTCATTAATAATAAAAAAATACATACACAAATATACATAATATTTCATTTTGTATACAGTAAACTTTTATATTTTTTAATTGTTTTATTTTCCGGGTAGAACAAAATCTTCAAACCTCGGTTAGAACAAACTTAACAACTGCAACAAATAGCAATCTTTACTGGTACATTTAAGCATCTACGTTTAACACCGTAATCAATAGCATATCTACAAACTCCGTATAAATTTACAAGCCAGAAGTAGGTCTGAGGTCTTCCATTTAAAAACAAAATATTAAATAGACATATTAATAACTATAAAGACATTTTTAATTTTTGGTCTGGGTAATCAACATGTATTAGAGTGTTTTTTCTGACGTCTCAATCAACAGAAACTGTTGTTTAGAAATAATTTAGGATATAATGACCACAGTTCAGCAATGTAATGTTAAAATCACCTGATTAGAAGAGCTAAAATCAAAACAGCTGGTTGTTGCAGCCCCACATTCAGATGCTGTCATGTAAATAAAGGCGGATATTGTTTGGTAATTGGGTTTTAAAAAAACAGTAATATTGGTGTTTAAAAAACAAACTATGTGGAATACTCTGTATAATATAATTTTTATATACAGATTGTCCCTGTAATTCTTAAGACAAGTCTATATAACGCAAACTGCTCAGCCAGGTCATGGCAAACGCATTTCAGAATACGGAAATAGATCTTCGGTGCTTAGTTTCCTATCCGTCAGTCTGTATATTGTGTTTTTTATATATACAAATTCGCTTTAATATCTTAAAACGAATAAAACAAATCCTACATAATTTGGATAAAATATTTGTGGTAATAAGGCCAGTTATAAAAAAATATTCATTAATACTTTCGAAATGGCGGCCATATAAATCTGATTAACTTTGAATCTCTTAAAATCCAGCAGGTATACAAGAATAAATCTGATCGTGGATTGTATCACAAATCTAGTTACTCAAAATACTATTTCAAACTAATAATAAATAACTCATTAAGAGCATTCTTTACTGTAAAAAAAACATTGTTTTGTGAAAATAAATTAACATCAGCTTTTAGAGTATCTTATCCCTATTTTTTTTTTGTTTTGTAATTTATTATGCAAAACATTTTGAAATACATGTTTCAGGCCTCATCTAAGGGTAGAATAGAATCATAATATTTTGAATGTTTAATTAAAATGAATTTATTTTAATACCTGTTGTTTTTAGGACATATTTATTTACGAGAATTTAGTCAAGCGACAATCATATGTATATCCAATAAAACCGCGTATCTTTGATTTTGTCATCTATAAAAGCATTATTGTCCTGAATATTACTGTACAATTTTTCTTGTTGTTTATTTTTCTTAATATATAACAGATAACCTAGTCACTTTATTTTAGTTTTTTTTTCACATATATTGTGTAAAAATTGTCATTGCTTTATGACAAATACAACAGTTTGTTATTGTTAATTAAGACGTTTGTTTTTTGTCCCTTCATTGTTCATAAAGGCGTTTCATTGTTGATACATTTTGCAATATCTCTAGTAGTTTTTGATTTATTAGAAAAAAATTTGCTTCGGCAACATATATTAATGTATTTCCTGTACTTTAAATGAAGGGACTGAGATGTGAGCACGATTGGCATAAGATATTCTGGAGCTGCCGTTTACCTCGATTTTTGTTTTTGTGAACTACTCGTTGAGAACCTCGTAGGTTTTTCCTCCTTTTAGATTTTCTAAGATATTCCATTTGTAACAACAACAAAACGCACACTAACCGACAGAGGGGAAATTAAGCCAATGTAGATCCATAATATTCCAGTATATAAATGTATGTTTTGACCTAAGCAATAACAACACTTTTAAAAATACGGTAGTATAGTATATTTATTGCTACGTGTTTTATAACAATTGTTTTAAAAACGTTTTTTTTTTAAATTATAGTTTGAAGTAACTGATATGGATATAGCTGAATGATATTTGATTCTTGTAGATAATAAAAATAATATTTAAATTGTTTGTCAAGTGTTTGAATTATACTATTCAGTTTAAATAGTATAATTCAGTTTATGATGCGTCCTGAAAAATAATTGGCTTTTAGCCGTCGCAAAATTACAATTTCACGGTTCTCTAAATTTTCCCCGCTTTTGATTGGTATTCGACAAATTAAAATAAATAAATAATTGTTTTTAAAGTGGTTAATAGGTTGATATAATCTCTGACCATGTATATTTATTACACATGCCGGATTTACGCAATATCAGTTCCTCTTGCGTTTTTTCGTACCATGATTTCAAATAGATTTTACTTTAAAAATAAACCTGTATTTGAATATTTTAATGCATAGTATTTTTACAATTGGTAATGAACTGTTTGTTTTTTTAAATATTAAGTAAACCACAGCAATGCAGTAAATATACTCTTTGCAATATATTTAAATTATATATATATATATATATATATATATAATTATATATAATATATAATTATATATATTATTTTTATTTTATTCAAAAATAAATCGCAATATGGTTAAACGTTTCTAATTATATTCCGTTGGGATAATTATTCATCTCATCAATACGGCGCTGATTTAGTAGCCCCCAGATTCAAGGGGGTGCTAACATCAGCACATGAGCACGGTCAAGGCGCTGAATTAGGAACCCCCTATTCGAAGGGGGTGCTAAATCAGCACATGAACACGGTCGAGGCGCTGAATTAGGACCCCCGTAATTCGAAGGGGGGTGCTTATTCAGGGCCTGGACACGGCCACTGTGCTGATTTTAGCACCCCCTTTCGTTGACGTCAAAATGACGTCAGTAGCGAGGGCGGTGCTATGTCCCAGGGGGTGCTAATTCAGGCGCATCTCTATCGTGTGGGGGGGGGGAATATTTAGCCATATGCTGAAAGCGTCTCGAAACTAGATGATGAATAATGACACAAAATCTTAGAAACTGGGAACTTCCCAGATTCTAGACGCAACCATAGTAACCGTCGTGAAATCCTGTACAGTGAGAAGCATTAAAATCTAATTCAAAATTACTTAGCTCTACGATATAGTACACAACGTAGTGTAAAGATTTCTAAATGGCGAATGGCAACATTAGGTGGGCAATTTAGTATTAGAGTCCGTTGCACATAAAGAGTATATTCATATAATATGATTATTTACTCTAAAGAAGTTGTCTCTTTTTTCCTAAAAAATAACAAATATACTAACATTTATGCACTTTAATTAACAAGAAATAACATATTTTTTACCAAATTTAAACGTTCTATGAAAATAATGTAATGATAGGTTTAATACGTTAATACGTTTAATTATAAAGACTTGTTCACACAATCTCAATATAATAATACTTAGTAACTTATATGTCGATTTTAATAATAACATACTTCGCTTCTTATCGTCAATTATTAAATGATATAACATTTATATGTTAAGTCTAGGTATTTAAGTTGAGTTTACGTAGCAGCTATTTTTTTGATAAAGTATAACCTTAGTCAAATGGCAGGAGGTAACTTTTATGAATAATTTTACTTATATAATGTAGTTTTCTACTACTGCCATGAATGCTTATTTAACGGATTAACAATGGATTGGATCTCCCAGAGGCTGGAATTAGCCATATGCTGAAAGCGTCTCGAAACTGGATGGATGGAATAATGAAGAAATCTTAGAAACTGGAACTTCCCAGATCCTAGACGCAACCATGTAACCATGTGTGAAATCCTGTACTACAATATAATAATACTTAGTAACTTATATGTAGATTTTTATAGTAACATACTTCGCTTCTTATCGTCAATTATTAAATGATATAAAATTTATATGTTAAGTCTAGGTATTTTAAAGTTGAGTTTACGTAGCAAGCTTTTTTTTATAAAGTATAATCTTAGTCAAATGGGAGGAAGGAACTTTTATGAATAATTTACTTATATAATAGTTTTTTAACTACTGCCATGAATGCTTATTTTAAATTGGCCACATAGCTTTCAAAGCAAATTAATATTATTGTTTAATGGAATCATGATCTACCTATTTGTTCAAAGAAAGTTTGGTAGTAATAAAATTTGATATATTTTTATAATAGTAAAAAAAAATCAATTTTAGATCAAATTAATTAGTTTTCTAAAAATTTAGATTTAAATATGTAGATTTAATCATATCTGATGTTTGATTTTTAGGCTTGTCAGGCGTAAACTTGGTGGATGTAATGTTTGAAAATCTGCCAATAATATCAGATGACCATGATTGGAAGGATGAATTTTTAACTATGATAGTAACTGTAAGTATAAGCGTTACAATTTGTAGTCCAGTAAAGTAATTTAACTGATTTGTAACTTACTGATAAATGCGTATATTTTTTTTCAGATTTATAAGCTTTATTTAACGATATAACTAGCTATGATGATACTATGCAAAATTAGCCTTGTGAAATGATTATATTTCTGGATTCTAGAAACCTCTTCTTGACTATGTACGAACACCTATAAATACATTAGTCATTTTTAAATGATCGGGAAATATTTATTCTGATTTTAGGCATCTGACACAATTGTTTCTGCTCTGTCTTTTTCTGCTTCTCACAATTGGACACCATCCTGAAGTACAGGTAATGCAAGGTGTTATGATACATTATTATCAGCTTCACACATCTGCATTTATTATATATATATATATATATATATATTATATATATATATATATATATATATATATATATATATATATATTTCACTGATTTATTGTTATTGTTCACAGTTTTTTTGAAGCACAACATTTTGAAGCTACAAGAATTGTTTTAAATTAGAAGTTATTGTACCTATTAATATTCCATTTATTTTACATAGATTATATAATATTTTATATAATATATTCACAGATTTATTTTAAAATATATTTTACTAACATGGATGCAACCCCATTATGAGTGTGCGTTTTTTTATAAATTAGATACATCTGTACATTTAAAATCTCAAATAATAATTTCTCTATAAGAAACGGGAGAATTTGTCACATGCAAAAAGAAAGAATTAACCTGTAGGGCAGCTTTAGTATCCATGGGGAAGATTATGTACACACACACACACGCGCACACACAGACATCTCCATATATATATACATATATCAGAGTAGTAGTTGTTTATCACAGACGGTAATTACCGTATTGACGAAGATACTAGAATTCGCCTCTTAGTTATTCAGAAGACCATTTTGTTTTAATTGATATCAACTTCAACATGTATCCATTTACAAATTTATCCTTTCCAATTCCTCCAAATACAAAAAAAACACTGTATTGAGCATAGAAGAATTGAAGAAGCTTTGAAGCTTCAAAAAGTGTTTTAAATTAGAAGTTATTGTACCTATTAATATTCCATTTATTTTACATAGATATATAATATTTATTTTACTTAAATTAAATACTTATTGTACTGTTATTTTATTTTATTTCTCTTATAGAATGATACTTTCCTGAAGTTGTGTTTTCTTGATTTAGTTCGTCTGACCGTGTAGTAGTATATTTCTAGTTCAGCAGATGCCTTACGAGTCAATTTAACGAGACTGGCTATGAAAGTTTTGAGCAACTTTCTGCAGGTTTTCTTCGTTGCGAATTGATCGTTGACGACCACACTTCGGGCCATTAAAAACGCTTCCGGTGTTTTCAAATTTCATAATTTACCTCCGCATATACTGCCGTGTGGGTATCGCGACACCTGGATATTTACCACTAAATTCTTCGTTATTATAGCAGTATTTACGGTATATTAGCCTTCCACCACAACTGAAGGATATAAACTCGTTGTTGGGTTTTAAACATTTTACAAACAGACAAAACCAAATAACAAATGCAAAGAGCGTCATTTTACACTACCCACTGGAACAGACAACAATGAACTACTCTGTGTTCCTGCCACAGTAACATTGTAACCAATCTATATAAACAAAATATCCCAATTTATAGGGAAACTGCTATATGCGCCACCCTGTATATATGTAACATAAATTAAACACGAGGTTACTATATTAGATTACACTGTAGTCCTCATGTTTAGAACGTGGTATTAAAGAAGACCCGAGAAGTAATTAGGGAAGTGCACCATGATAAAGCAGCCTTAATATATCAAATTACATTCTAGCTCTCATGTTTAGGAAAGGATGTTCATGGAGATCGAGGAAGTAATGGGAGACCTGGACCGTGACGTTACCGCTGCCGACGTTAACGCCATGAAGTACCTGGACCAGGTCATTCTAGAAAGTATTAGGCTACATGGTAACGTTGTTTTAATCATGAGAAGAGCCGCAAATGATACTAAGATACGTAAGTCGATAATCTGTTCGTCAAAATAATTAAAGTACTTTCTTATTTGTTGGTGGCCTGGCAAACCGAGTAAAGGCCTGTGGTTATAGTTCTGTCTTATTAAATCATTAAGTGTTTTATTATTATAAATCCATAACTATTTAAGCGTATATTAATCTTATTTATTGGAAAAAGGCTCAACAATTATCAGTTTGCTTTTCTAAAAATTGAATTATAGTATTTTGACGTGTTATTCACAGTTCTGTAATTCTTTAGAGGTTAGCCAAACAACGTGTAGTATGAAGAGAACACAAGCTAAATCCTGTTTCTCTTGATAATATCAACCGCATACTTCACCGCGCATCTAACGTGTGGCGTAGTCAGTAGTACCAGCGACATGGAACTACGGCTGCATGTAGCGGGTCAGCCGAGTCGATCTTACTAAAGATTGACTCGGTGTGGAAGGTTCCACAGTTGGTGTGGGTATTCACTGGAAGTTCCACACCAACTGTGCCGTCAGCGGTGAACTGATAAGGCTACTGTAATAACCGATTAAAATAATCTGGTAGTGCCTTCATTAACTGCACAGCAATCTAAATACTCCCCTGTCTAATGCTTCTTGACGTCTTTTGTCTTTATAGTGGGTTATTTCCTCCACGGCTATTGAAGGATGGTGCAAAACCCGAAATAGTTTGTTTAACGGAGCATTTTCAATTCTAGGAAAACTGAACGTTTTTTGTAACTTGTTATAGTTTATGAAGTTGCTATTGTAGAATTTTAAAAAAGTGCCGTGGGTCACCTATGTTAATGAAGACCATCTTGAAATATAACTTCTTATACCGGTTTTTCATCTTTCAGCGCAGGAATTTGGATGTTTCAAGTTTCGGTTGTTTTGATCAATAAGATTAGGCTTACTGTTTTGGGAAGAAAACAGGATTTCTCAGGACATTTGCCTTTGTTCAGTGATACAATAAAGCTACACTACTTTTCGGGATCTGAATTGTGATCTCTTCTTCATTTATGTAACTAACATACCACATAATTATTGGTTAAAATAACAAAATTATTTAACTTTTTTGTGCTTGACAGGCCCCCGGATCGTTTTTTATTCACAGCAATAACTTTAGCTTCAGGCCAGGCCGAAGTAACAATGCCACAACAGCTTCGGTTACCAAAACATATATTCGTTTCAGTCAAGGCAGTATGCTTCAGGCAGGGTTATTTTCTGATCTTAGTTGAGCATTCAATGTTGTGGACCATCACATTTACTTAAGCAAACTTTATCGAAAAATGTTTTAATTTGTTTCTGTTGGGAGAGTTTAATGTCCTCTACTAAAATCCTCCTCATACTAAAAGACATCTACGATAAGTCGTTAAGATTAGGATATAAAATTGTAACGGCTACTTTTAGTGACATGATTACGTTGTAACGTAGACACAAAATTGAATTGTTATAATTGTGGCGTTTGCCACTTTATTTTGTTGGCCGTTGGACGGGCCGGGAGCTGTTTCACTACAGCTGGTCGAGTCGTCTGTTTTTTCCTGATGGTTTATCTCTTTCTAGATGTTTCTGTGGAATTCTGCCTATTTGATTGGTTCTAGTTTTTTTCAGGTTTTCTAGATATCTGGAATTAGGTTTCTTGCTCTCTTCTCTTCTGGCTTCCGTAGGGCGAAGACATCTTAGAGTTCCTGTGGTCGGAGTCTTTGATCAAAGCTGGCTGCCCGCTCCCTCGACGAACCGGCACGGTGTTTTTGGTGTTTAATATCGTATGCCTACCTTCCAATCAACGTTTCACGACCTCGTTTAATATTTAGGACCCAGTCATCCCAAATTCAGTGTACGAACTTTTCGTCGCATAATTCTGCCAATCATTGATTGATTTAATATTAATATTTATCTATTAAACACTATGCTACAAATTTAAAACCGATTGTTAGGTTTAAAAATGTATTTTGTGTGGTTTCTATTTATTATCCATAGATAACTTTCTATGGCTTTACATTTACTAATATACATAAAAGTAATGAGCTTTCCGAAGTACTATCACACCACCAAAGGCCACAAATAAATGAATAGGTAACATATGCTCATAAAACTAACATACAATATATATAGTATAATCATTTACTGTCTTAGTTATGCAATAACCCTGTATAAGCACAACTGTTACTATATAAACACTGTTTTATTGTAGGCAGTTGTACACTGCCAGCTGGTAGTCGGGTGTTGATCATGCTCCACGCTTTGGGTTGGAACAAAGAACGGTTCCCAAATCCTGAACAGTTTCAGCCTGAACGGTTCTCTCCAGAACAGAAAAAACTGCGACATAACTACTCTTTTATTCCATTCAGCGCTGGCCCCCGCAACTGTATAGGTGAGCAACATCGTCATGACAAAGTTTTAATACACGTAAGGTTACAGACATTCTTGTGTGGAATATATTAGAACTCCTAATTCTGGTACGGCAATAGTTACGTGTAATTTATAAATTTAAAAAAATGAACAATTGCAAATGACAACTTGCAAAAATATATTAAAATTTGAAATCTACGTATGCTATTTTAACATTTGCTAATGTAGTGTTGACTAGGAATAACATTGACCAATGGACAGTGTTATTATGTGATGACCAGGCCGCTCTTAACTTGAACAGATTTTTACTTGAAGGCAGACATAGATTTCCAGTCTTTATCCGTTCTAGCTAGATGTAATTCAGTATATCTCAGTTGGTTTCTGGACGTTCCGGATTTAGGGACAACGGACTCGCTGACTATTTGGTGAGCAACGACTCAAAAAATCACATTATTGAGCCTGAACTGGCTTGTGGTATAAGCAAGTCATCTGCTTACCAAACCATTTGAAAATAGTTCAGCGATAAGCACTGTCATCGGTGCAGAGTTTCTGGTGGCCATCATTTGGCATGAAACTCAATATAGCCATTACAATAACATTCCTAAATGCCTAGTGAAGTTAAACAAAGGCCCTTTCCACGTGTAATTTCTACTGTTATTAGACGATCGTTTCGGGGAAACAATTTCACAACTTAGGATTGCACACTAATCAAGATTTTAGCTTTATAGACTATACAATAAACCGGAGGTGGCGGCCACCAATGCATTATTTTGTACATGAGAGGCTTGTCGTTAAGAAAACCTATTTTTAATCTAACCCACAAATAATTTTCATGAATTGCACGTTAGCATTGGGCAGAATGTTATGGACCTCCTTGAATGTACAGGGGTAGGCAGGCCTACTAGTAGAAATTTGAGTGTGCCATATACACTCGTGCGTTGAGAACTTAGAGTCTTTTATAACTTTTTAAACTAATCTATAATCTAATATTATCTAAGACCCTGAATACACAGAAATCTATGAAAATACCGACCAAAATTTCCACCATTGATCCACTATAATGACTCATGAAATTCAGAAAAGGATCTTTGGAGTGTTTTTACATCTACATAGACGTTAATGTCCTGAATGTGTTTACAGGGAAGGCATACGCGATGGTGATCCTGAAGACAGCCCTGGTTCATATCGTGAGACGCCTGCGAGTGAAATCGCACACTAAAATGTCAGACATAGAGTACGAGCTGAGGGTTGTAATGTGCAGCAAGACTCCGCTTCTGGTCACCTTCCAACCGCGATAGTGACCGTTTTATTTTAGTCTCCTGTAGATTATACGAGTTTAATAGGTTTATTTATTACTAACCTTAGCAGGAACCCTCATGAATATTATTTTGTGCGTAGAAACCTAAATATTAAATGTAGTGAGTAGTGTTCGCTGTTAGGTATTTAAAAAAAATTTTTAACTGCAAAAGTAATTTTCAAACTTGAAGGCCATACATTGATAAGTAAATAAATTTATGATGTAATATGATGAAGCCCTACAAGTTTGTTAAACATAAGTAGACTTATTAGGTACATATTAATTCAGAATCAATAGCTGAGAGATTTAAAAACGTTAATAGGTTTTTAATAGGTTTATTTTAGGTTTTGCTGTATGAATAAATAAATAAATATATATATATATATATATATATATAATATATATATATATATATATATATATATATATATAACCTATGTCTCAAAAACCTAATTTGGTCAAAAAGTGTGAACGATCCTCTGTTTAGATTTAACTTCTATATAAGATATTTCAAGTGTCATTTTTTATTTGTGCCCAAGAATATATAACCTCCAAGAAAATATATACAAACAAAAACTAACTTCGATTAAAAAGCGTCTACTTTCGGCTCTTGTAATTTACTTTCTGTCTGAGATTTGTCGAGTGCTATAGACATAGTTTAAAATTTTCCCCGTTAAAGAAAAATATCTAACCTACGCACGATTGAAAAGGTTCCAAAAGAGTGAGATACGACAGATTAAATTCACTCAGCTCTAATTTATTTACGATTTCACAGATGAGTGTATGTTATTGCACTGTCCAAGAAAATAAACACATATGTGGGTTTCAGAATCAAACTTAGATTTAAATTCGTTTATATGAGGTCTGGTGCTTTATGTTATATGGATTTTTACCCCTACAAAGAAAATATGTGCATAGGTAAGCTTAATAAGACTACTTTAATCCAAATACATCTACTTCCGTCCCTTGTATTCTGCTTCTGATATGAAAGGAAAACATTCATTTACTTTTCCTTTAACTTCAGTAAAACTGTAACAGAAACAACCAATTTTGATAATCTAATGTGCAAAATCATTCATAACTTTTTATCAAGGTGGGTTTTAGAACACCGTTTTAAATGTTATTTTCAATGCATTATATGGTTTATTATTACTAGCAAATTTTTAATTTTAATTATATATTTACCTTGTCTTTGCAATCTGCAAAACGAAACTGTTCAATTACGGCATAAACCTAATAATATTATAAATGTGAAAGCATAATAATAAATAAATGAATAAAAATGCCTTTATTACACGAGCGTATTTCCATTTTACAAATTGCTTTTCAAATTAACTCAGATCAATAAATACATAAATATACAAACACACAATAAATTACTACTTAAATATCACAACACAACATAAAGCATTACACAAACAATCCTATTGCTAACTACCTATGGCTAAAATGTTCCTTAAGTTTAAGTTTGAAATTAGGAACAGATCTAATTTGTTTGAGGTTAATAGGGAGACCGTTGAACATGGTCGGACCGAAATAGTAAAAACCTTTTCCCCCAACGGGAAGTGGAGCAATCTACGTTGCCGTGTGCTGCGCTCAGACGTATCCTCCCGACGAAGGAGTCTCTCGCTGAGATACTCGGACTCCCCGGTTGTTAGTGCCTTGTGGACCATGCAGCAGGTCATCATTCTGCACACGTCCTGCATTGCGATGATATTAGAATCTTTTCGAGAAGGGGGCACGTGATCAAATTGACTGAGGCTAAAGATAAATCTTATGGGAGAATTTTGCAGCCGTTGAATTCTGCTAGCGTCCTCCTTTGTAATACTATTTCGGTATGCAGGATATCAGTAGTTAAATACAGATACAGTAAGTCCATTGACTGCATGATCTGCATCTTGGCGCACTCTGGCAGTAGTGTTCGGTATCTGTGCAGCCCTTTCAAACGACCTACAACCCGCTGAACACTAAATGTTACGTGCTCAGAGAAGGTGAGATTGCTGTCAAGCAATAGTTTTAACACTATTTTTCACTGCCAACCTCCCGCCGCCGAGCTCAACACTCACACCACGTTCACTGAGGGTCTGCATCAGAGCTTCTGGATCTGTGTGAAGCACGTTACATTTGCATATGTTTAACCTTAGGCCATTTTTCTGAGACCAGTCAGAGATATTCAGCAGACCGGAATTTATTTGTAGGATAGCTGTGTTTACAGCTTCATTATCATAGGACAAATGTAACTGGCAGTCGTCTGCGTAAAGGTGATCTGTGCAGTGTCTTACACACATCGGTAGATCAGACGTGTACAGGTTAAACAATATTGGACCCAAGCAACTACCTTG